>NC_056739.1:318193820-318303820 GCF_019279795.1 Protopterus annectens
ATGTAAATCTGGACCTAAATAAAAATTTAATCTGGCAATAAAAATAGCAGAATTTTACTGCATATAATCTCAGCTGCAGCAAAGCCCCTCTGCCCACTTTAGTAATGCGTGTTAACCCTAACATTCCTCAACTTTAAAAAAATCCAAGCCCTTCCCATAACACTACCACTATTCAGACAAATTTGAGATAAATGAGGACAGGTTATGAGTGATGCGCTGGAAAAAGAAATTTGTTTTTCAATATACTGAGTATTGATGTATTGTTTGTACGATGTAATGAATTGCCAACATGTCATGGTGCATGTTTTGCATGTCAAATAAGTGGTCTGTCATTCATTATATAATCGTATAGTTTGTTTTGGCAATTCTATAACACACTGGACCTTTCATAACTGCAGCTGCAGAATATCAAATGATGTCATTAATCAAGATCTAGTTTTTCCATAATCACCAGCGCCTGTGTGTACCATTGCTGGAGATGTAAAGCCCATGATAAAATAAGTGAATTATAAAGTAACAGCTTGCTCTTCTGGTCGTGTTTGTCAGGAAGAGTATTGACCCTTAACAATCCCCCCCCCCCCCCACACAAAATACTGTGGAGTGTACTGTCAGATGGCTTGTGAAGTGAGTATTACTGCTTAGAGTTTCACTACACTGATATAGATTTGACTCTTAAGTTTATTTTGATGGACAGCAGGGGAGTTAAGGGGTTGACAGCTCTCCTTATGATTTATAGATACTCCTACATAAAATAAAATGAACAGCAATCAACTTCTGTAAATCTAAGAAATGGCATGACCTTGGATGTATACACATAAATTTTAAATATATATTTTTGTTAACATCTTTCTATTGATGAAATGACACAACCAAAAAATATAAACAGCAACAATTAATTCAGACCAAAACAAACCCAAGTTCTTAATCAGGCTCATAAGAACACTTACAAATGATGGCATTTCCATTATACAAAGGTTGTAATTGCATATACAAATTAATGATTTGCTTAAACATTCAGTGGCTGCATATAATTAATAGGGGGGTGTACCATATATACATATGTAAACCAGTGTTTGGAGAACCTGCAGCTCTTCTAAATTTTGAAGATGTTTTCAAAGAAAATATATAATTAAAGCACAATATGCTGCTGCTTTTAAGATTTATTTAAAATTGCATTTCTGATAATATCAGGTTATTTCTGTAATCCCCTCCCTCCATGCTATGTAACACCACCTATATACTTGAATCTTAAACAGAACAGTATGATCCACTTTTGTAGAACATTTAAACAGTGTTTTTGTAAGTTTGCCTCTTTTTAATTCCTATAAATGTTCTTTGATGTGCATGTTCTGCCACAAAAAGTGGAATATATGCACAGAGTAAATATAAAATACACCACATCTATTGCAGTCAGCATAGCTATAAAAATGCTTATCTTTAGTATCTGAATGCATAAAATGGATAGATTTATGAATATGGTCACATTGCTTGCATTGTTTGCACCTAAATGTACCACACTATATATATCTGTTTGTATTTCTTTCATCTCTTTGAGCTCTTTGTTCTGTGGTATCTTTGGACAGACAGGAGGTGTCCCCTCATCTCTTTGTCCTAAATCTTCTCTTTACCCTCTAATGAAATCTTACTTATCTAGGTTAGTTCTTTTTTCTGATAAACCTTTCTGTGTCAGTTTGGTTGGTCCCCTATTAAGGTGAAACACACGAAAACTGATTAAAATCCAGGTATGATGGATTGTTAGTGGTGCTGAATTCTACACGAGGACCTGCTTCTAAATTGTGCATAACGTGGACTGATGGGTCTTCGGTTAACACCCTTCAGTCAGAGGGTCTCCTGTTTTTCATGTCATGAATTATGCTGCGCTTGCCAAGGCTACTTCTGAACTTCAGTACAGGCAGAGGAGGAGGAGAAGAAGGAGGATGAGAAGGAGGAGAAGGAGGATGAGGATAAGGATGAGATAGAGGACGAGGAGAAGGATGAGAAGAAGGAGAATGATGAGAAGGAGGATGAGGAGAAGGATGAGAAGAAGGAGAAGGATGAGAAGGAGGATGAGGATAAGGATGAGGAAAAGGAGAAGGATGAGAAGGAGAAAGAGGAAAAGGATGAGGAGGAGAAGAATGAGAAGGAGAATGAGGATAAGGATGAGAAGAAGGAGAATGATGAGAAGGAGGATACGGAGAAGGATGAGAAGGAGGAGAATGATGAGAAGGAGGATGAGGAAAAGGATGAGAAGAAGGAGAAGGATGAGGAGAAGGATGAGAAGGAGGATGAGGAGAAGGATGAGAAGAAGGAGAAGGATGAGAAGGAGGATGAGAAGGAGGATAAGAAGAAGGACAAGGATGAGAAGGAGGATGAGGATAAGGATGAGAAGAAGGAAAAGGATGACAAGGAGGATGAGGAAAAGGATGAGAAGGAGGAGAAGGATAAGAATGAGGATGAGGAGAAGGAGAAGGAGGAGAAGGAGGAGAAGGATGAGAAGGAGGAGAAGGATGAGAAGGAGGATGAGGAGAAGGATGAGAAGAAGGAGAAGGATGAGGAGAAGGATGAGAAGGAGGATGAGGAGGAGGATGAGAAGAAGGAGAAGGATGAGAAGGAGGATGAGGATAAGGATGAGAAGAAGGAAAAGGATGACAAGGAGGATGAGGAAAAGGTTGAGAAGGAGGAGAATGATAAGAATGAGGATGAGGAGAAGGATGAGAAGAAGGAGAAGGATGAGAAGGAGGATGAGGAGAAGGATGAGCAGGAGGATGAGGATAAGGATGAGGAGAAGGAGAAGGATGAAAAGGAGGAGGAGAAGGATGAAAAGGAGGAGAAGGATGAGAAGGAGGATGAGGATAAGAATGAGGAGAAGGAGAAGGATGACATGATAATTATGATCCTCCTCCCTTGGAGGACTCAAAATTAAGTTTCACAGATTGTGAAAGAGGAAAGGTAATTCACAGGAACTTTTCTCTTTGTCAGATGTGTTAGTTTTAATAAACATCTTCCTGGTGGGTGGTCTAAACAGCTTTGGAATTCATGTGATGCAGCCTTATATCAAATAAACTTTAAAAAATATATTTTTAACTGCTGTCAGCAACTTGTATATGTGATAAAATTGTCATAGATTCATAGACTGTGACTAGGCTAATGATCCAAGAGGCCTTTATAAGCCTAGCCAAGTTTTCCCAAAAGAATAATGATGTCTTGCATCCAAATAGGACATTGACAGCAGGCATTTATAAGCTACCTCTGTCCATAAGGGACATGGGTGCCAGACCCGGTGCAAATGTCCTATTCTCCATCCACTTGTCTAGGTTGTGCTTAAACTGGGTAATAGAAGATCTCAGCTTCACATGGATTGGAAGCCTGTTCCACAGGACAGGCAGTCTCTGGGGCACACATCTATCTCTCCAGTATGTTCTGTTTAAGTCACAGACAAAATTCAGGTCCCTTTTCCTTCTAATTCTGGTACTGTTTGACTTAAGAATATGCAGGAGATTTATAAGAGTGGAGTCTGTGGATGCCTTGCAAGCAAGGCATAGATCACCCCTCAACAGTCTGTAGGACACTGAGTAGAGGGAAAGGGCTTTAAAGCACTCTTCACAAGGCAGGTTTGTTATGCCTTGTATTGTTTTTGTAAGGAATCTCTGAGGTTGCTCTAGTTGTTGCATATGCCTGGTCAGGTACATACCAATGGGAGCATTGCACTCTATGATTGGTCAGACAAGGTTGGAGTACAATGGATAATGGCCTCTTTGGACCTAGATGCCATGCCCTTACTTAGAGGTTGCACAATAAAGGATTTCCTCACCACTGTGGTCATGTGGTGGTCGAAAGTAAGGCTACTGTCTACGTGCATACCCAGACCCTTGACCACTGGGTCGACTTGACTTTTTGGGGCATATTATCAACGTGGTAATTGGCTAAGATGGTTGAATTCCCAAAGGGTATAATTATGCATTTCTTAAGCATTCAGTTTAATGGCTTTGGCACCATTTATTAGTCAGAGATAAACTATCTTGAAGAATGCAAGTGTCTGTAGGAGGAGTGGATGATAACCTCCAGCTTGCAATCATCTGCAAACCTAGTCATCCATAAACATTCAGCATTTGCTTCTGTTTCAGAGAAATAGATGCCAAAAAGGAGCGAGCCCAATACCAAGCCCTGGGGGACTCCGGTAGGGACTGGCCTCTTGATGGAAATGGTCTCACCTATTTTGACCTCCTGGGTTCTATCAGTGAGCCAGTTGGCTATCTAGTGGGCAATAAAAGGGTTTGTTCCTAAATTACTGAACTTGTCTATAATGCCTGAGTGCAGTATTGTATCAAAAGCCTTGGCCAGGTTGAGGTAAGCTGTGTGCACAGTCTTACCTTCATCCACTGCTTTGCTAAGCCACTCAAAAATATTCACCATATTTAATAGGCATGACCTTCCTTTAACAAAGCCGAACTGTGATGAGTCCAGTGTTTGCAGGTTATCTATGTCCTCATTTATTATGTCTATGATAACTGTTTCCATGGCCATACATAAGACTTATGAGCCTGTAGTTACCCAGATCAGTGGTTGGACCTTCTTTCTGCTGGGGAATGACTGTAGCCATCTTCCATTCCTTGGGCAAAAAACATGAATGCTCCAGTGGAAAACTAATTCAAGTAGACCAGAGAGGTTATTTCATGCTATTTATTAAACATCTCAGGATGTTATCAGGGCCCATCGATGCAGTATTTTTGGACTTGCATTAATGACCTGTTCTCTAGTAATGCTTGGGGAGATTGTATTATGTAGTATTTCCTTTGGACTATCAGGGTAGGAGTGAGGGAGAGAAATTTGATTTGAACCTGTCAGCCAAAAGGTTGGCAATGGCCTCTGGTTCAGTGTGGGTGATGCCACTTGCAATAAATTTTGCAAATTGTTGTGTATTTCCTCTGAGGTTATGGACATAGTTGTAGAAAGCTTTGTGGTTGTCCTTTGCCTGAGAAGCTTTTTTTCTTCAAATTTAGCATTTGAAGTATTAATTAACCCTTTTAGCAGCCTGTTTAGATTGGTCAGGGGGCTTTTAGTATGTATGGCTTTGTTCCTCCTACACCTGTCCAATATTTTTTTTTTGTTGTATAACTGATTGATAGTGTGATTCCACCAGAGTGGCTTTTCTTTTGAGTTTTTAATTATTCTTAATATGCTTGGGCAAAGCTTGCTCTATACAGCTATCAGTATGGCTGTACAGAGATTTTATAAACAGCTCAGTGTGATCTATGATGTTTACTGGGTTTCGGGGTGCTTGGAATTTAGCTAAGGTGCTGCTTAGTAGAGAAAGGTTAGCCTTGGAATAGTTCCTAAAGGTTTTTGGTTTTGCTGGATCCCTGGATTAAATTTTTATTTGAAGTAATACTGCCTTATGGTCAGATCTGATGAGTAAAGATATTACATTGAGTGAGGAACATTGCCCCCCCCCCATGTTCATGAGTACAATGTCAAGAATGTTTGCACCCCCTGGTAGGAGAATGGACCAACTGTTCCAAGATGTTGGTATTAACAAAGTTTAAATTGCTGGGCTTGTGCATTAGAAGTGGTGTAGGATTCCCAGTCTATAGAGGGATAGTTGAGATTTCTCACGAATATCATATTGGGTTGTATGGTGAGAGACTCTAATATATTGAATAGGTAGTATGGGTTTCCTGGGACATGAAGGGGGACCTACTGTATACATTGCAAGGATATGATACGGCACCCTGTTTTTGGTGAGTTGCACATGTATGGGTTCCAGTGGGTCATACACCTTAGTTTGGATGTGAAGAGAAAATGATCCAACCAGTGTACAAAATTTAAACCAAAGAAACACAATACACTATTGTCGCACATAGGTATCAGATCATATGAAAAAACTTAGATCTAAATTGGTCATACAAAACAGTTTACTCCAGATTTGATATCTGAGTGTGAGAACAGTGTATTGCATTTTTTTAGTTGGGTATCAGATTAGTCTGCATATAGACTGAGACTCCTCTACCTTTAGTTTCCTCCTGTGCAGTAGCTGGTCTAAAGGTGTGAAAAGCATTATAAATTTGCATTGCTGGGGTACTCTCAGCAACTTTAAACCATGTCTCCTTTACTACACAACTGTCTACACTCTGCATGGAGAGGAAGGCTTGCAGGGAGTGGAGTTTCTTATTAAGACTTCTAGCATTGAGCAGTACCACCTTCAGATATTCTTTGACAGGTTCAGTTAAGTCAGCAGGTGTATCAGTTTGACATTGCCTAGGAAAGGCACGAAAGGAATTGAAAAGGTCTTTGCCAATATCCGAAAGCCTAGAGGGGATAAGTGGAGACCATCCCTGGCAAAGTAGCATGGTCAGTCAACCATGATCTCCTAGGATGTCAAATATTGTACCCCCTTGGATTGACAACAGAAGCCAAGCTAATTGTTAAAATCAATCATTTTCAGTTGGTAACATAACATATTCCTTGGAGAAGGTAGAATGCTGCTTGGTGCTAGGCTAAGACTTGCCTGAGACACACAATCAGTGAGCTCGATCCTGTCTTGATTCATACATTCAAGGGAGGTACATCTCAGGTCATTAACACCCACATGGACCATGACATAGTCATACTAGTACCTGTGGTTCAATGACCTGAGTGCCTGTGTGACTTGACAGATCCTAGCCCTAGAAAGGTAGCTAACTGTGACTCTCTCCTTACTCAATGGAAAATAACTGGTCTGGTACCCAAGTACTTAAACCAGAACAAAGATACTTAGAATAACAGGCACAATAAGCCTTCAACTGGCAATTCCCATGTTAGAAGGGTGTAGGCTATCCTCTCCTGCCACAAGAGTTTACACCACAATCCTTCCTAATGTAAAATAACTTGTTTGGAGCCCAAGTGCTTAAATCAAAACTAAGAGGCTTAGAATAACAGTTACAATTTAATCAGGCTACAGCACACTAAGAGCAAGCAGCAAAAAACAAAGAAATAAAGTAGGAAGATGCAAAGATACAGTAAAAGCAGCTGAATACAGTCAAATTTTATTTTATTTATGTATCTATTTTTAAGTAAGTGGGAAGGGAGAAAATAGAAGATAAATCAAGTGTAAGAGATTACGGGGGTGGGCCTTCCCATCTGATCTCTCTGTACTCAGTAGAATGAGCTCATGAAATGGAACTGGTGGGACTGTCCAAAATCAGATTTATAGTAGGGCAGACAATTCAAAAGCCACCAAGTTTAAGAAGTACAACAGCAGTTGGGTAGGTGGGTGTGAAAAATTAAGTGTAGGCAGAGAGCTGCAAGCAAGTCAGACAAGCACTAGAAAGCTGCCTCCAAATATTTCTGGTTAAATTAAGGATACTATTTCTCAGCTCCTTCCGCTAATTAGCTGGATGTCATTCACTGTCTGCCAAGGAATTATTTTCTAACTTTTCTAAATGACCCTTGCCAAGACCTCTTAAAACTCAAAAAGAACAAAAAACGTAAAACAAATGCAATATAAGTAAAAGATAAAAAATAGAAGTAACCAAACCTTAAATGGAAAACTTCAATTCAAAATCAAATGAAGACAGAGCTCAGCAATAGTCAGGCAGAGAACAACAAGCAAGGTGTGGCTCTATAAATGTTTTCAGCTAATTATTTGAGAGTATGCTGAACATGTTTTCAGCAAATACTTATTTGAGTATGTGAAGTCAAGGGATAGTTCTTAATTGTACCAAAAAAATTTGATAATTTACAGAAATTTAGAAATATGTTGCTAATATTTATTGTCTACTACCTTGGAAAGGCATTGCAATAGTATGTATATATCATCAATATGAAGAAATAAAAGAAGAATCTTTTGTTTCAATTAATTTCTGAGTTTGGGAGCAAACGATCTTGACCTCTCTTAGCAACCACTATACTGGGAAGGTTACTGTTTCATCATTCTTGATAGGGCTTATGATAATATTAACTTATCAAACAATGTGTATCCTGCATTTTGTCTTTAAAAAATAATGTTAGTCTTGTTTTTCTAACTTGAGTCACATTTGATAACCAAACAAAATCATAAAAAAGAATTCTAAAGTTTCAGGTGGCCATCTCTTTGTAATATTTTAGTACAGAATTATTCAATATGTTCTTGCACTGCTGGAATGAAGAGTAATTCATTGCTACCACAGCAGTGATCAGCAATTGGATTGCAATTACTAATTCCACAATATTCTGACTGTAGCCATTTACAGACCTTTGTAACCCTTTTATCCATGTAGTGAGTAGAAGTCACCTGAAACACCAGCGTGTTTGGCCCTGTGCGCAGATATAACAGGTGCCTGGCCTTTAAAAAAATCTAAGCAAAATGTCCAAATTGTATAATATATATCCAAGTCTCCTTACCCTGTTGATCACTGTGTCACCTAATCATGGCTGCCTATGTCCAGGCTTCATTTTACCCTTGCTCACAGTATAGCCTAGGTTTGATTTCCACCCTTGCAATAAATAAATAAATAAACAAATAAAAGTAACCTTGCAATCCAGAATATATTTCTATGAATAATAGGCATTGCTATATAATGATGGATGCCCCAGAAATGTGAAAAATTAGCATTTTAAAGTTAAATAAGCACGGTTCATGCAGGCGTACACAGAAGCACATCGTTGCTATCAGCAAAAAACAAACTGAATACACGTTGTCATCAGCAAGGCAAGCTATGTAAATTTTTTAACACCATCATGTTCAAAGCGCATAATATTTAACACTTCAGTGTTCACTTATAGAATAACTTTTTTTTAGTTACCATCAGAACAGCAAGACTCATTTTGAAACTTATTGAAAAAGAATGTGGTTTTTAATGAAGATAATTTCTTTGCAAACTTTAAAATCTTGTTACGGCTGCAAAAACAATTTCCTTTCTCTTATTTGGTTCCACTTTATTAAACATAGTGACTGGGCTAGACCGTGAACAAAGTCAGAAAATAACTTATTGTATTGTCGGGGTCTTTCAGGAAAACAGTTTCGAAGATTCTAGATATTTCAAAGTAGATTTCTTCTAATCAGCTGTGAAGTGAAAGTGAAAACTAAAATAAAACACACTGGGGATGAAAAGGCATCAACTGATATCACCTGAATAAAGGTTAAGTCAGGACAGCTTTGAGTCTGTGCCTGTCTCCGAAAAGAGGGTAAGGTATCTTTACAGAAAGTGGGGAATGTTTGGCTATTAAACTGACATGGTAGAATCCTGCTACCATCATATGCACATTGTATAACACTTGGTATCCAGCCACATAACAGAACCAATCAGTTTTATGCAAAAATGGAATACCTCAAGAATACTGTCTGGTCAAGTGACTTGTTAAGAGTTACATAGTAGGCAGATGAAGACAGAAGCAATCAAACCCAGGATTGCAGGATGACGCTCACTAGCAGCCTCTGTGCTCCACTACTAGAAGTAGTAAAAACTGTTTATTGTTATACAAGATACAAGTAGTTGCTGGATTTTAATGTACAGGATGCTGTCTGATACATATCTTGGCAGAAAACTAAATCAAGAAGCTCCTGAGAAAGATACGCAGGACATTTGCGTGGCAGGAAATGTGGTATAGAATGCTAGTAGTGGACAGATACTTGTGAACAGCTGTGTCAGACCTGGTCATGTACTGTATGTCCAGAATAGGCAGAGGAGTAGAAGATGTTCAATCCTGTTGGATGTTCAGGTAAAATATTTTAGTTGGGCATGGATGCAGCTAAAAATGCATCTGAAATTAAAAAAGTGGCTAAGGAATTCTAGCCGTATGCAGCTGAAGTATAAAACGCCATCTTAAGGAGGGTGGGCATCAAGTGCACTGATATTATCATGAGTAGATTTATGGGCATAGTATGTTAGTGGAATAGTTAACCAGTATTACGGGTAAGATGAGGTTTACAGAATGCTATAAAGGATCAGTTTTAGAAACCGGTGTAAACATGAAATATCTGCAGGATATAGTGTGCTAATCTGCAGAGGACGAAGGCATACAACACACCAGTCATGCATAAACTGTCATCATATTCAGTTGTAATGAATAGAGTGCCATCTAGGGGGACCTGGTAGGAACCACATACTAAATCAAAGTAGCTGTAAGGGCATGACATTCCAGTAGAGGGTGTAGTGGACAGCAAATGCCAGTCAAGGTCATGTCAGACAAAGTAAAGCAGAGGTTGTCAACTATAGGCATATAGGAACAGGATAGTAGTTTCAAAGAACTGAATGACAATGGATGAGTGCTAGGTAATATGGGTTACATGATACCAGTTAGGGCAGTTGTAATGTATGAGATACCAGCTTAGGATATAAGTAATGCTGAATAATATCCAGAGATAACAAGGTATATTTTGCCAAGTGAGGATATGCAGATATATTATGCCATTGTAAGGCATATGCAAGAAACTGTATGCCAGCTAAGAAAATATATGTATTAGCCATGCTGTGGACAGCTGTAATTTAAGAAATGTCTGTAAATGTCATACAAGAATGGTATACATGATACTGGCCTGGGACAAATATAAGGTAGGGGATGACACTAGGGTCACATGGGATTAATTTTGTATATCATGGGTAGTTGTGAGGGATGGAATGGCAGCTGGGGGTAAATGGGAAGTCATGTTGAAAGGCAAGGAACAATGCTGACTGTGACTAAGGAGGTATCATCTGCAGATGCTTTGCATACAGAATACTAAGTGGGAGCAGGTGTAAAATATGGGATGTCAGCCGGGGGCAAATGTGGTAAAAGAATAACAGTGTAGAAAAAGTTATCCCTGGCAAAGACACATGGGGCATAGAATATCAACCAGAGATTATTATAGTTTATCATACAATCTGCACCACTGACTATTGCATACTAATAGAAGTAAAGATATGTGTATCTGAATCTATCTAACTGCACATCCAAACCCTCAAGTATAAGTTGCTTGGCCTCAGTAGTATATGGAAAATGAGTATGGCTCCTTTACCTTGGTTAGGACCACCACCGGCCACACCCAATAGGCTTCACAATGAAACTGTAAAAGTCAGGAGTACACAAATGGCCTGATCCAACAATCCCTTATGGAAAGTTGTATAAGCTATGAGAATTGCATTAGGTAGGCTAGAAATGATCTTTCTGATGAATTGTTTAGTACTAGCCTGCAAATCTGTGAATCCATGAAAAGATGAAAATCAGCATTATGAACACTGCCTCCCCTTGAGATCATCCACCTAATTTACTGAGTGTCTTTTAGTGTTTTTTTTTTCAAGTTGCTTTTCTCACTCTGCTTCCCAACTACTGATACAGACTTGCCAGACTCAAGCCTATTAATTCCCTAGTGGTGAGGGAATCCCTTCAGATTCTCTAAGGTAAGAAACACATTGGGAGGCTGTCATTCAGGCACATATCGGGGAGTTTGTTATTTACGCTTGTATTCCTGCAATGAGAGCTGCTTTGTAGGTAATTTTACCAAGGGTAAAGAGGTAGTTGGCCAACTACACAACCTCATCTGTAGTGTGATCTTGGAGTTGGAATATATAGTTGGGGGTGTGTGGGCACAGCCTCCCACTTGGGTGGGTTCAATTTACTTATATGTTGTCCATTGTGCTGCAGGGCAAATATTTACTTGCCCTTGGTAAATTCAGCAAATCGCTGAAGCGATTTTCGCTGGATAGGGGTCAATGATTCGGTGTTCCCAGAAATCACATTTTGATGAACTAATATAGGCCCATATATCTATATCTACATATGTATATACAGAGAGAGAGAGATAGTCAGTCAAAGCTACAAATATGGATTACATAAATACAGTACATTTCATCAGATCCATAAAAGCACATTGAAACTATAAACACTGCACTCACTAATAGACAAAAGCATATGACATCTTTAAAAATATGTTAACAGATACAGATACAGCCTATGAAATAGATTAGAATATGAGAAACCTTGATCATAACATTAACACACAACAATAAAGAAACTATAATGAAAAAATTATAATATTGATTTAAATATATAAACACATACACACTTTATAGGGTGGCAAGCCCCTTGTACTACTGTACCCATATTAATTATACTAACTCCAGGGTTACTCACTCTCAGATACTACCATAGTCCTGATGTTCACCAACCACAAATTTAGTACTGTGTTAAGCTTTCATGTGCATCAAAGTATTTGCTTGAATGCTTAGGCACACAGTATGCTTGTAAAACAGCTACCTAGTCCCCAGGTCATAGGTTTATAAATGAAAGTTGAATTCAGGGAGCTCATTTCACTGAAAGATTTTAAAATGCAAATCTTGAAAGCCGTTCTTTGTGAGAGACAAAGTTCACTGTTGCATGCATGCCCCCAGCCCAGCTGTCTCTGTCAACCTACAGAAGACTACAACTCTTGGAGGCAGAAGTATGATGCCCTTCTTTAACAATAAGATGGGCATGCCTTCTCCATATTCAAGGAACCTGTCACTCACAGATTGTTTTATTCCTGTGAGCCATACTTGCTTTAGATGGTTACAAGTCTAGTTTTATATTTAGAACTTGAAAAATACATCTGATTCTACAGTTTAAAACACAGATTTCTGACTTTGAAGAGGGCTACCATTCTGAAAAATATAATCAGAACAAAATTCATTTCTGTTTGTAATTTTCTCTTCTGGGATTTTCTGCTTACTATTGTGGAGGAAGTAAAATATTCAAATGCACAGTAAGAGAAGAAATTGTGCTAGTCAGCTATTTTACTAATCTCCCACAAGTATAGCAGTTCGTTGATGGTCATTCCAGTGGCCTGATTATCAGCTTTAACACAATGATGTGTGATTTAATGACTAAAATAACAGAAAGACAAACATACGGATAGATGTTTGAATAAAAAGTTGCAATTATAGTAAGAGGACGTTCAGGAAGGTCTGTCATGGACCTGATGTTCTTTTACAGGTGATTCTGAAAATTTGAGAAATCTGTTGAGTTCCATACTCTGATTCACGTTTGGTTTACCAGGACTGACTTTATGGAAAAGATGAACACTTTATCAACTCTTTACTTGTAAAACGAACTTGTTGATGGCATGAAACCCTATGACATTTTTAAAAAGTGCCTCAACATATATATATTGTCCCATGAAATGGTCTGGAAATATCAAAGTCCTCTCTATTTACATAAGCAAAAATAACGGGGGGGGGGGGTCATTTTATTTTCTCTTTCTGATTGCACTATGACAAAAAAGGATACCTTGTGTTATAAGAAACAGTGGATGGGAAGTAAAGGTATTTTACCACTCAGCGTGACGAAAGGAGTTACAAACGTCAGCACTAATGCAATAGATATACTTGATGACGTCATTTCATAAGATTAATGTTACCAAAGAAAAATGAAGACATTAAACTGTATTAAATGGCCAAGCGTGTGCTTTCTTGGAACTTTTAATCACATTACATGTCAGATATTTAAGTGTGTGAGGGCACACGTTTCTAAAAGTCTTGTTTCCATTGAAGTGTCTGCATCAGTAACAGATCGAGTCAGAATCGATCTGATCTTTAATTTGAGATTTATAAGGTCTCTGATTAGAAGACTAGTATCTTTGCTGATGACATCATGGTGTTTACGGAAAGTAACCGATAATGTAAATAGCAAAAATGGGCATAGATGGCATTCCTTTAAGACTTCTGAAGTCACCAATTTGAAAAACATATATAATTTTATCACAAAAGAAATCAAAGTTAAATTTATGCTGGTTACGTTAGTAGAAGTAATAGGTATCAGCAACATTTAAAATGGCGAACCTTGCTTTTAACAAAAATGAACAAATTCTCTGGGTTGTAACATGCAGTCTTACAAAGGTCTTTACAGAGTGCTGCTCTTATAT
Source organism: Protopterus annectens (assembly GCF_019279795.1). Classification (NCBI taxonomy): domain Eukaryota; kingdom Metazoa; phylum Chordata; order Ceratodontiformes; family Protopteridae; genus Protopterus; species Protopterus annectens. The sequence continues at coordinate 318,207,652 of NC_056739.1, forward strand.
AAGTACATGGCTTTATCTGAATTTCTTATAACTGCATGCTGTCTTTACGATTTCTGTTTGATGATACCTGCACTGCTAACAAAAAGATATTCCTACTATGCAGCAGTCGTGCGGGGGGCAGGACCCCCCATGCATGTCCCTGTGATAAAGCTCTTACCGTTATACTCTCCTTATTAACTTGCACCATTTCAGAGGTTACACAGCCTGAAACAGAAGTTGAATATTTCTTCTTTCTCAAGGTTGCACTCTTGGATTTACAAGGATATTAGTTAAGTTAGGAATTGTGGTGGTTAAGTGCCCTTATGGAAGTGCAGTAGGGCTAACCCCCGCATAAATGTTGCCATTTGTATTTTCATGTTATGCTTTTTCTGTTTTTTTGTTTCTTTTGCTGTTCCGTATTGGTAGTCTACATTTGTTTTTAAGTCCACTGTTTTATGTGCTATGCAGCCTGAGGAAATAAATGCAATGAGTTGGAGCTTTTTTATTTTAGGTATTTTTTGATGATTTACAGTGGCACAGTAGTGCTAATGAGGAATGTTTTTGAGATTGATATAGCAAATATTTTTCATTTAGAGTAAAAACAAAATAATCCCTGGGAGTAAAATGTCTGTAACTAGAATACTATATCAGTAACAATATGCAAGTGCATATTACTGTTGGCAGAGAGGAAAATGTGTGTGTCTAGACTGCCTGTATCTTACAGTTAGCTTTTTAATACTGTTCTCTTTATGCTCCCATAACCTCCCAATTTCTGTTTGACATGCTTTCTTAAAGGCCTCCATTAAATCACAATCCACAACCATTTCAGCAACTGATTTGACAAATTACCTTTGAAAAAGAAAACTTCATCAGGATCAAGCTCTAGTTTATATCTTTTATTCACTGTTGATACCTTCTGTATCTTCCCCTTTTTTCTTCTGCTCCTACAGCTCCAACAAGTAAAGCACAGCTACAAAAGACATACAGAAAATGTTTAAACTTGCTGCAATACCTTTAAAATACCTTTACAGAAGGGGCTTCATTCCCCTGCACCCATGATTCAGAGATCTAGCTAACTCCAACATTGCTGTACTTGGACTAAGGGGAGTATTTTGAGGAAGTGCAACCCTGCATTTAGTATATATTGGCTATATCTGCAACTAAAATACTCCTAATTTGTACATTGCAGTTATGCTCCTCAGAGTACCAGTAAGCAATCTTTCACTCCAGACCTAGCCCTTAACCATCCTCATCTGTGATCATACGGACACAGATCAAGTCTCTGTAGCATTAATGATTTTTCATCAGCAAATATGGCTGTTACGTAGTGGTGGTGCTGCGGTAGCGTTGTCGCCTCACAGTTAGACGTTGCCTGTTCGATTCTCAGTTAGAGTGTCTTCTGTGTAGTGACATGCATGAATGGGCATTCCTTCGTTGAAGGTTGTGCGTTAGGCCCGGCAAGCCAGTATGTAAAAATCTACTGCCAATCATTAGCGGGCCGGAGTTCCGCTGTGGCGACCCCTAACCGGGAAAAGCCGAAAGACACAAACAAAATATGGCTGTTACGTTTGCATTATATGCAAACCTTGTAGCTGAAATGGAATCATAAAATAGCCTTACATTTAATAAAAGAACAAATTAAACATTAAACAAAGGATGAAATGCAGTCACCTTCTATACACATATAAACACATTGCATACATTGGAAACAGATTTTTTGCAACTTTCTTGAGTAGCAGTTTTAAAAAAATAGCCCCATCCTTCTCTGTGCTGTCCTAGTTTTCCGGTAAATATTTGCTGTCCGCTTACTCTGTTAGGTAATTGAACCAGAAGCTAATGGGGCTTCATAACAGGCCTTTATTATTTTCAGTAGCTATAGTGTTCTGGAAGAAGCATGTTCTCCGAGTGGAACTGAAAGTAATTTTAAATTTATATACTGGTTTATAAGCACTCCATAATAAATGTCCTATATCCTCAAAAGGAATTTTAGAGAAGAAGAAAAAACTGCTAATAAGATTACATAATGCTCATACTGTATACTTAAATATTAAACATTATCTTGGTATAGGAATAGTGATGGTTCTGAAGGATAATCTGCATGAATATATTGATTAAAAAGTTTAGAGTGTCTGTGTGTGTGTGTGTGTGTGTGTGTGTGTGTGTGTGTGTGTGTGTGTGTGTGTGTGTGTGTGTGTGTGTGTGTGTGTGTGTGTGTGTGTGTGTGTTTGTGTGTGATTATAGAAATAAGAATAAACAGAAAAGGTAAACATAAGTCTAGGATTGAGAATTACAAATAGGAGATGTGGTGAATTCCAGAAGAGGTTTTGTAATGTATAGGAGGGAGTTAGGCCAACTGAAGAATATATATTGTTTTAGCGTGGGGATTTGAGGATTATGGGAACCAACGTGACTGCATTCCAGCCTCTGTTACTAGATAACAAAGTACCAGTCATATGGGTTACACAAGTGTCTACTATAACTAGACAAATGGATGTGATGGCATCACATTATTTTTGGGAAATATAACTGGAAAGGGATTACTACGCTGTACACTAATGAAAGGCTTATCTATGTGGTAGAAGAAGAAATTATAATAAGGATTTGGTTCTCATTATGTATAAAAGTCTTTAAAATGAGGCAGGAAAACCCTAGCAGATGGTAGCTGTTGATGCATTTCCAGATGCAAATAAGCATGAATGGGAGGGTCTTAAGAATAGTAATGGGTAGTAATTGTGTAAGAATTAACAGGGGAGTTGAGCAGGCTTTATATCGATCAGAAGGTGGTGTCAATAAATTAAACAACAGTAAGGGCAATGATACATATGGCAATGGTAAGAATGGGTGAAGATAAAAAGATTAAGCAATGGATTCCAGATATCGTATACTAGTGCCACTGTGAACAAATATAGAAAAAGTAGGGTAGGTAGAAGGAGCAGGTATAATGGATACCTACTGATCATAAATGAATTCTGTGTAAATGCCCACCTTGAGAGTGCTTCCTCAGCATGTTAATTGTTCAACTTGAGCTACACATAATATACAATAATAGGATATTAGTGTCACCCTGCACTCCATTGTTATGCTTTATTAACTGAATGTATCTGATTATCTGAAGAAAGTACATCTTTCAGCTGACAAAGAAGCCATTGTCTGTGAAACACTGAGAATGACAAAAAATATGGATAATTAACTGATTAGACGCAAACTAAATATAAGAGTAGAAAAAAACGGGAAATAAGGATGAGAAGGATAAAAATTCTACTATTCGCAGGCGACTATAGAGCTGTTTTAAGAAATCAAGGATGGCATTCATGGGTATGATGGGATGCCGAAGTAAACCAACTAAATTGTGACAGGTATTTAGGGTATAGTATAAAAGGTGAATGGCTGAAACTCTAAAGCAGAGAATGGAGTTTTCTTTAGCTGTCCATGGGCATGTAACTAACTAGGAAGATGTGACAGGAACATTTCTGACATTTTCTTACTCCATGTATCATGAGAGAATTATATCTTGACTTCTGCTTTCTGTCCCTTGTTACTTCATTTCATCAGTTCATCTGATCTTTCTTACTTTCCACATTACGTCCCTCCCAACCTCAGTCTTCATTTTCTTTCATCTTTCTTTCTCAGTACTTTTTCCTAACTTTCTTGTTCAATTGAAAAGTAACGTTCCACAACTTAATTCTGTAACCATTTTGTAAAATGGTATATTAAGATGATCTGCTACTCTATGATGCTGTCTAAAACTATTGTTTGCTAAAACTAAACCTGGATGAACTAGTGTATATTTGCTACTTTTATCTTTAAATTGATTGTATCAAGGAGCTTTCATTGCTGGTACTTAAATAAAAAGGGGCTAATAACTCAACTAGACTATTCCAAAACAAAGTAAATACATAAATAAATAAACATGCATACATTCACACAAACATGACTAAATCTGTCACATTTGTATCTACTTTAAATACAGATTCTTTCTGAGCATATAATATAAAGTTCTTATAAGCTAGTTATTTTTAAAGGCTTTTAAGCTTAAGAATAATGCAGCCACAGATGGACGGTCCTAATCAGTAGCTCAATGTGGCCCACCCACAGGAGCAGCAACAGTGGTCCTCCATAACTGCTCATCTTGTACTGAAAAATAGTATGGCAGAAAATAGAGAATACATTCAATTATGGCCTGTGAAGATTCTGAAAATGGCACCCCATAAGTGCATCATACCTTTAAAAATCTCAGACAGCCCTAAGAAAGCAACAAGGAATCATAAGTCATCTTTATCACAAGACAGATGACTAGGAAAAACTCTAGAGATGGAATAATCTAACATTGGTAGGCTTAAAAGGAGGTGAAGAAGGCAACAACCCTTTCAGATTTCTATAGCATAGCCTACAGGCAGTGCTAAAACTTCCTTCTCCCTTTGTAATTTAGGGTTCTTGCAGGTCTTTGAATCTTCCTCCTTAACTGCATAAATCTGCCAGACAGGTAACATTTAGGCTACTAAATTATATGGAAAAAATAAAAATATAGGCAGCTAAGTGAAAAGAAATTTACCAGAACTATTCAACTGCATTACTTAACCTGCGGTGGTGGTGCTGCGGTAGGGTTGTCGCCTCACAGTAAGATGCTGTCCGGTTCGATTCTCAGCTAGAGCGTCTTCTGCGTGGAGACATGTGTGAATGGGCGTACCTTCGTTGAAGGTTGTGCGTCAGGGCTTGTAACTTGGCACGTAAAATCAACTACCAATCATTAGCGGACCGGAGTTCTGCTGTGGCGACCCCTAACCGGGAAAAGCCAAAAGACACAACAACATTCAACTGAATTACTTAATAAATGCCGAAAGACACAACAGCATTCAACTGAATTACTTAATAAATGCATGCAGAGTATGTCAGTGTGAGTAATCCTTGTTTCAGAAATCGCACCCCTGTACTCTTCAAGACTACATGGCAATAAGAGATTAAGTGCTTCAATTTCTGTGAGGGAGCATTATTTTTGCAAAATATAGAACAAAAGATGTCACTAGTAAGCCTATGAGTGAGCCTTCGCTAGCAGCCTTTCCAGCTGCCACAAATGCAGGTGAACTTCAAAATACCCACAGACAAGGCAGAATTTGCAGTTGTTATGACATCTGCAGACTGAACTATAGCACTTAGTCAAGCATCTTCTCACTGCCCTGAGAGCTAGCAGTAGCATGAGGTGCAAAGGAAGTCATCTAAAGTACCTGTAGTTAGGTTAGGAGCTTTGAAGCGCTAGACTGTGAAGAACTAAGGGATGTGGTCATAAATGAAAGAGCTCAGTCTTTTACTTGGTTGACTCACACAATGAAGATTGCAATCCACTGAATCTTGATTGATTGACTGGGAAACATTGACTACCCCACCACCTCCCCTTTGCAGGGCCATGTTAGAGCCTGCTCCAGAGATTTGCTGAATTGAGTTTCAGTGGATTGTGATAAACATTCTGTGAGATGATCACAACTCCTTCAAAAACAATGAATGTAACCCAATGAACAAATATCAGATACATTGAAAGTCCCTAGCTATGATTCTAAAAAAATAAAGCCCTCTTCCAAGTCACCTTAATACTTTTTCAGGATGGTACTATTGAGGAATGAACACATTCCAGTCATCAAACAGACTGAAATTTCAGCATTTCAAAGACTTGGTTTACTTTGTATTTTTAATTACACTCTCTCTCCATCCCTGAGCTAGTTGGGTTCCCCCTAAGGACCTCAATCTCTGACTTAGTTTCTGTGCTTGGCTGCACACCAAGGTGGTTTTAGAATTACTTATGCACTGTACTTAATATAAGATGTTTCTTTTTATTCAGTACTGTTTCTTTACCATTAGTTTTATAATGGACAATAATATTTGGTGTAATAGATTATAGTTCAGACTTGCTATTTTATTTCTTAAAATCATTCAAATGCCTTACTGCACTTATTTACTGCTTAGCAAACATCTCTGAGAAAGTTTCAGTGTAAGACTAAGGAGATTTTATTTTGTCCACTACTTGTTAGTGATTGTATCTGAAGTAACAGCATTGGCCTGCCACTGTGTTAGTAAATTAACTGCATATAACATTTTAATGCCATTACTCTGAATGCTAGATATGTGATTTCTAAATTTAATGGACTACAGACTAGTATGCTGCTCATTCTTCTCAGTGTAATTCTCATACTGGCAATTAGAATTGTACAAAGGCATGCTATGTTATTAAATGATTTCCTAGACAAGCTGACAGTCTGGCACAGGTAATGAGGGGAATAGCTGTTTTTCTTAATAAGCAATTGGGATACACTCCATCTGAGATAAAAATTGTCAGTGAAGGTAGATGAGCTTTACTTAGGTTTACAACAAAGCAAAGTCCAAAAAAACAGATCCAAAGCAAATTTTAAAAGTCGTATTAATAAGGAGGGACTCTAAATGACACAAATTGCTTGCATAAGGATTAATGCAGTAAAAAAATTCAGGTTAGCATTCATACAATTAAATCATAGGACAGAGTAGCTACAAATCCTCACATTAAATTATACAGGGAAAATCATAAATGTCATGCAAACCATATGTTCATATGTGGATGGCATTAACTATGAATCATTTTTTTTAAATTTTATGCATGGGGCAAGCCCTTTACTTCATTATTTCATTGAAACATAGGACTCACATTTTGACTAATCAGCATGACATTTGAGTCAGAAACTGTGACTGGAAACTTAAGATTTGTCACTCTAGTGTTGGTTTATATGGGCTGATCAAGAAAAGGCTTGTAGAATTAAGGTCTATTTAGGCTGAGTTCTCTGACAAGAAAAATAGAAAATAAACATGGAAAGGCTAGTTGAAGATTATGAAATTCATGGAAATCAGAAAGGTAAAAGTTGACAAGCAGTGCTGTTTTCGGGAATGTATGTCCATCCATCCATCTATCCATACATCCTCAATCCCTTTTCCCATTTTGCACATGGGGTTGGGGGTATCACTTTTAGCACTGACAATCATCTCGAGCCAAAGTTTACACTACTGGGTGCCTAGCGCTATCATGGTAGTTCTTTCATACCACTCAGTCACACAGACAGACAGACAGGCACACACACACACACACACACACACACACACACACACACACACACACACATGCACACACACATGCACACACACACACACACACACACACACACACACACACACACACACACACACACACACACACACACACACACACACAAACACTCACCTATGGCGAATTTAGAGTGTCCAGTCCACTTAACTTTAATTTCAGTTTTATGAATAAGTAACCATGGAACCTGGAGAATGCAGATAGCCTAAAAATTTGTACAAATCCCATGTACACAGCAGCAAATAACAATCATTAGAAGGTTGATGGAGACAATGAAACAAGTAAGGGAGTGGTAAAATAAATGGGTAAAAGGAATACAAACTATAATGGGCAAAAGGAAGATGCATTTAGAGACAAAAGATAGAAGAGAAACACAGAGAGATGGAGACAGACAAAAAGAGACACGAGACAGAGACAAATCAATGACACAGAATGAGAGAGAGAGACAGACAGAAAGACAGAGACAGTGGAGAGAGTGGTGACTACAGAGCATCAGAGACATCTGAATTCATTTTAGTGCTGTTTGGGGATTTTATAGTTGTGTTACTTAGGAAATCAAGGATAGGATTATTTACATGTGGCTGGTATAAAGGTTAGACCTGAAGTGTATTTAGAAGTCAAGGACACCTCCTAGTGGGTTAAATATGCTATGTGAGTGTGCTGAAAAATGGCCATTGGGATTTAATGTTAAGCAGAGTGGCACATTGAATTATTAGGCGATAAGTAGCTACACTTGCCACTACTGATCTCCTCCCCACACATTTTTATGCTGCTCCCATCTGTACTAACCTTCAGGCATCAAAAAATCAAAATTTGAACAATGCTATAACAAAGTTGCTAAATTTGCAGCAAATACCCCTTTCAAAACCCATCACTATATAGCAGTAAAAAAGCCTAAACTGGTTAGAACTACTCATCAACTAACACACACACAGCTTCTTAGCACCGATAAAATTATCCAGAATCCATCTGCTTGTCCAGCACTAAATACTATTCTACATGACTATGTTCCTAGTGTGTCATTACGATCCAGTGACCAAAAACTCCTCTCTGTCCACAAACCCATCATATCTGCTGGGCATTTTCTGTACTTGTACCATGTTGCTAAGCCTGCAACTCCTTATCTCGAGCCATCAGGTTGTTATATAACTTACCTTTAATTTCTCTATAAACTGACTTAAATTTCACTAACCACTAAATCATTGTAATATAACCTGTATCTGTTCGTAACCGATAGTTTCATATTATGTATACTTTGGTATAGTTATTTAAACTCTATTTGCTTTTTTTTTTTTTGTATTATTTTGACTGTAAAATTATTATTCTAAAAAGTTTTGTAATACTTTGGAGCTTTTCACCCTGGTCCCCCAATGAAAGTAGACTCCTACACAGTCAGATTTTCATCAGTAATCAAATGACAATAAATAAATAAGTACACATTTGGGAGCCAGTGCATGCTAATGGAGAATTTGGGAGTGATGACCAATGTATATTTTTGTTTGTATATAAGTAGAATAAATATAATAAAATAATCTTGTGGTTTTGGTCATGCCTAAGCATAACCCACCCTGTGTACTGTAAAATGTAATAATGTGGGGGACAGGATGATGAAATGCATAACAAGGAACAATGAGACCACTAAATTAAATCTCCTGCTGTATTCAAAGAAGTCACTAAACAGGTTGTATGTGAAGTACTGGATCCAGGTGTGTTGGCTGCTTGTGATATGCTGAATAGTGTATGCAACGTTATACGAATGGACTCAGTTCATCCCTGTATAAAGTGACTCCACATACTCTGCACCTTTATAAGGATGGACCCACACACCCATATATATATATATATATATATATATATATATATATATATATATATAGAATGACTGTACTTGTTCAGCATTGTTATGAGAATTGACCCCAGGCACCCCTATATAAAGTCACTGTACACCTTCAACACTGTTATAAGAATGGACCCAGGTATCCCAATATAAAGTGATTACACATGCTCTACATTGCTGTAAGAACAGACCATGCTCCTCTATATAAAGTGATTACACATGCTCAGCAGATCCATAAAATAGGACCCATCCATCCCTATATAAAGTGACTGCACATATCCAGCAGTGGCAGACAGATGGACCCATGTACCCCTATATAAAGTGACTGCACATGCTCAGCAGTTTTATAAGGATGGACCCATGTACCCCTATATAAAGTGATTACACATGCCCAGCATTGGTATAAGGATGGACCCATGTACCCCTATATAGAGTGATTACACATGCCCAGCAGTGGTATAAGGATGGAGCCATGTACCCCTGTATAAAGTGACTACACATGCTCTACATTGCTGTAAAAATGGAACCATTCACCCCTATATAAAGTGATTATACATGCTCAGCAGATCCATAAAATAGGACCCATCCTTCCCAATATAAAGTGACTGCACATGCCCAGCAGTGGTATATGGATGGACCCATGTACCCCTATATAAAGTGATTGCACATGCCCAGCAGTGGTATAAGGATGGACCATGTACCCCTATATAAAGTGACTACACATGCCCAACAGTGGTATAAGGATGGACCCATATACCCCTATATAAAGTGATTGCACATGCCCAGCAGTGGTATAAGGATGGACCATGTACCCCTATATAAAGTGACTACACATGCCCAACAGTGGTATAAGGATGGACCCATGTACCACTATATAAAGTGACTACACATGCTCAGCAGCTCCACTCCTGTAAATATGGAGTGATGGAGCAGATAACTTAGGTTTGTAGGTTTAAGGGGGGGTTGGTATTGATAGAAATAGTGATGGGGAATGGAATATGAATGGCAACTAAAGGAAGTAATTGGCAAAGACCACAGGAAGTTGTGTAGTGATAAAATGTTGAAAATCATTTCTTAGCTGCCTTGAAATTGTATGACTACATAAATTTTGAAAAAAAAAAAGTTTGAAGGGTGGGGTAGGACAGCTACGTTGAGATTCACTATGCAGTCAGTCTGTGTTCTTCTCTGTCAGCTGAATTGTGATGTTAATGTTCCTACATTCGTATATTAGGGCAGTACATGTTTTATATAATTTATTGCAAACCACAAAAAGCAGCCTCACCCTATAAGTTGGATCAGTTGTCTAAATACCTTGTTATTCAGTTTGCAGAGAAGAGATTCAGCAGATGCACAACCCTGCAGAAATGCAAAGCAAACTGTGTTCCTTCAGGTTGTTTATAACACTATAGGAAATTGCTCTTTAATCTTAAAACATACTTAATAAGGAATATTTACACTGCTGCATGTTTGGTCTAAGCTATGTAGCAAATAAAAAAATGTCACTCTGTCTTGACAACATGAGATGATTTTTGCTATTCATAGCAGAAGTAGAAGTTTGGAACCAACCCATTTTATTTTTTGGGTATGTAATAATGAGTCCATGTTACAACCATGTCACCACAAAGCACTGTAAAAATAAATCTGACCCAAGGATACATGGACTTTAACCAAAAAACAGAAAAAAGCATTCACCCCCTAAACATTCACACACACAGGGTCTGTACCCCAACACATCTGTTTCCCTAAATAAACAATTTCTGAGTTCCTTGTGGAAAACGTCTTTGCTCCAAATTTTTGCAGTGTCAAAACAGTAAAGCTGCAGTGTGTTACTAACATAATTTCAGGTCTATATTATAAACCCAAAAGCTCTAAATAGCGAACACGTACATCGACACATAAAGAGCGATGTACAATAACAGCGAAACACGTATTCAGAAAAAGTGAAAACACCAAATGTATTTGTTTAGCCAGCAGCGTGATCCTGGAGTTAAGGAAATATATCCTTTTCCCCACTGTAGTGCAATCTTGGAGTTGGTATATTTAAGTAGCAGGGGTGTGGGGGGGGGGTGCAGGGGGGCTTGCCCCCCTGTAAAAGTGTGTTATTTTACTTTTATTTAGTTGATTTCAGTATATGTACATGCCGCTGTTGGCTAAACAAACACGTTCTGTGTTTTGAATTTTGCTGTATGTGTTTCGTTGTTATTGTACATCATTCTTTATGTGTCGATGTACATGTGTTCACTATTTAGAGCTTTTGGGTTTATAATATAGACACCATAATTTCAGCTGACAACAATCTTCCAGGTAAGTTCTGAGCAACTTTGCATTAATGAACTACTTCTATTCTTATTTAGTAACAGCTAATGATATCAGTAAAAGAAGTTATGTAATCAAAGAATGTTATCATGCTGTGTCAGGATTTTCAAAGTTCATAATTTAAAGCTGAATTTTGTAAATATTTCCTTCTCTTCAGGCTTTATAAAAAAAAAATAACAGTAACCCACATTCTAATAGCTCTGTGAACTACAAATGGAAAGGGAGTTGCTCTTGTTTCTTGTGTTGAGACTGGTGTTAAAGAGTATCCTATAATAAGACACTGCATCATAGTGTTTACAGCAATTCATTTGCAGTTTGGTAAAAAATTATGCAATGTCACAGGACTTTCAAGGACTGAAGTTGAAAGACCTCGGTTTCTGACAAAACTTACAAAAGGATGGGATGGATGAATTCTGTTCAAAACCCTGAATATGTAACATTTAAAACTTCTTAGATTATAAGCAAAATGGCAAATCAGTTTGCAAGCAAATGGGTAACTTGACCATAGGCTATCACGATGCCAGGGTAATCCTATGGGCTAGGCTTGTAAAGGCTCCAGGGACATTAGCCTAGTGCACACCTATGAACCTATAAACAATCCAAAAGCTAGCTTAATGATTGTAATGATTAACCTTTTCAAAAACTCAGAAATGATCATGTAGGTAATAGCCATTTTGCCCAGTAATACTTTGTGAATGGTAACCAAACCAATTTTTTTAACTGCTCATTGGTGAGTTTGTGTATGTATTTGTCTCACCAAAACTTGCAGCTGTATTTCTGAAGAGGTTGCAGAGCCAAACAGACATAGTAAAGCTGGGAATTCAGAAAACATTACTGTAAGGAAGGCTTAACACCAGTGCTTTCACCCTTTTATAACCCTTTCTGATTACTAGACCACACGTCACTGAGGTTTCTTACTAGCCAGAGCATCAACATGGGTCACAGTCCTGCTGTCCAAGCTGCATGGGAATAAGGCAATCCGGAGGAGCAGCTAATACTAACTAGCCATGTGCTGTGCCTTGGAAATGACAGAAGCTACCGATTTATACTGTCTACTAATTCAGAGAATCAATCAGCTCTGTATTTGTTTTCTTCAGCTGCAGAAATTTAACACTAACAAAAAAAAATTATGGTTACTCATTCACTCCAATGGAAGCAGTCACAGTGCAGGTAAATAACATGAAGATGGATTTGGAGATGCATTAGTGTGTGTGTACATGTGTGTGAGAATTAACATGCACATGGGTGTTTGAATGTGTGTGTGACCATAGGGGTGGTGTCTTTAACAGCAGGCTAAACACTACCACCATCATAAGTCTGACCATACAAGTGCTAAAGAAACCTGATTCACAGAAGTATTAGGGATCTAATATGGTCTTTCTAACTGCAGCCAAAGCTATCTCTAAATCCATTTTTTCCCATGGTTGCATAAATCATCCTATCTGTGGTAGGCAAATTAAGTGAATGGTGAGGATCTTTCTGAATCCTAAAGCATGTGTTTGAGTCCTAGCAACACTGGTACATTTTTAGTCTGTATTTCTGTGTGCATATGTTCAACAAGCAAACCTGCAGAAATTATAGTGAGGAAAAAAGTACATTTTAAAATGTTTATTAGTGAAACACATGCACATTCTTTAAATTAATACTGCTAAAGTTGGATGAAGTTTCACACCATAGTACCCTGTGTGACATTCAAGATCTTTACTTCATAATTAAAATAATTCTTACTTTTAAACAACAAACAAGTGAAGCCCTAAAATAGTTTAAACACAGTTCCTAAACAAGCCTGACATAACCTTTGATCCATAATAATTAAGATGATCTCCATCCCTTGAAACATTTTAAAATCATTGACATAGTTTTCCCAAATATGTAACAATTTAATATTGTAGGCAAAACAAAGTTGCCTTTGGCAATTATTAAATAATTCTGCCTTCAATCACTGGTAATCCAACCAACATAAGCTAAGAAGGATTTCACATAATGCAAATTCTAGACTTAAAATTTCAAAATACTCAGTTATATCAATACTTGTTCATCGTATTTAATGGTGTATACCTTAAATAATTGGTAACCCCCTACAGTGGTGTAGCTAGAGTTTGTGCCTCCCAGGGCTGTCTTTGAGTTTGCTACCCCCTCACAAAATCATGGTTAAATGGGGCTCCCCCATATACAGCCCCCCCCCTCCTCGCAGCCATTCCAGTGTCCCATTACTTGGCTTTTTCTTTGTAGTTACCATAAACACTGCAATGGGCATACTGTTTTATGCTTGACCTCTACAATGATTATTTAGATTTAATTTCAAACTTTTATTTTACATTTTATAGCACAAACACTGACAGACATCTGCTAAACAAAGCAATACAGTCTCAGAATGAAAACAGACTTAGTATTAAAACTTCTCTGCCCTTGAAACTTGCATCCATTGAAACAGCACTGAAACCCACATTCAAAGAAAATTCATCTGGCCAGTGGCAGATAAAGTTTGTCTTTGGGCTGTTTCCAAATCATAGACCCCTTCACACATATTTAGGACCATGTTGAAAATGACAAAAGACACCAGAGCAACACTATAAACACTATTCCGAAGACAAAATGTCTTGGTAATGTGAAGAGCAACACAGGTGCAACTCGACTCGAACAGGCAGTATATAACTGTTTATTGATTACTCAAAGTAGTAGTACATAAAATAATAAAATAATGGTTAAGCACTTTCATCTGACAGAGCAGACCATCAAAACATTGTTTTGATGAAGTCTGCTCTGTCAGATGAAAGTGCTTAACCGTTATTTTATTATTTTATGTACTACTACTTTGAGTAGTCAATAAACAGTTATTTACTGCCTGTTCGAGTCGAGTTGCACCTGTGTTGCTCTTCACATTACTAAGACATTTTGTCTTCAGAACGGTGTTTATATTTAGGACCATGCAAACATACATGTGCTCTTTGATTCACCTTCCTGATTGTATTAAATTATATTCCTTGTATAATACAGCTCACTTGTTTGAGAGTGTTTTAAATGTATTGTTTTGAACATTTTTCCAGTAAGCAATGAAACAAAATGTATGAACCAATAATGACAAAACTGCCCAAGTCAGAACATTTTCATCATAAACATCTACTTAAACTTTTGTCATTACAATCTACCAATATCAATAAATATGCACAATCTCTGCAGAAGTAAAAATAATCTAAATAATTTCACATTAAAGAGATCTCTAATTAATGAAGAGGTTGCTGCTAGCAAACAACTTTATATTTCATTGTTTCATCTACAAATAAAGTGCCTGTTGCCCTTGAAGAATAAATTGCATATGTTGCCTTAAAAAAATTATATGATGGTAATACAACAGAGAATGGATGACAAACTGACAACAGGTTCATAGTTTCTAGGCATCTAGGTATCACACTATTCAATCATCTTCATTTTCAGTAATTCTTTGTAGTTCATATTTCTAGTGCTTGTAAGCTTACCTGTATGTTGTACTGATAAAAGAAGAGGTGGACAGGCTGTAGAAAATGTGAAGATGCAGAGAGCAACAAAAGAACAGAACGCCATCTTGTACAGTAGAGACCTAGGGTAGTTTGGATAATCAAACGTACTTGAACCTGATAAAAAACTTCTAAAAATGTTTCTGATAAATATTAAACAAGTGTTTCATCTACAAATTCAGTGCCTGCTGCCCTTGAAGAATAAATCGCCTATGTTAAATTAAAAAAACAGTACTGTAAGCTGGTAATATTGCAATAGGGAATGGATGGCAAACTGATAACAGGTTCATAGTTAGTATCCCTTCCAGAGGGGAACATTCTCAGGACTGCAGCATCCACCCCCTTTAAAGTACAATACAGTACAGTATCAGCAATCCATCTACATACTATGGGAGTAGAACCCATAGCCTTCTGCATCAAAAGCAAGTATATTACCTGTTTGTCTACTAAAATGCTTTTAAATACTTTAGCACAATAGTGATATTTGCTACACAACAGTTCCACATTGCAAACAGTTTTGGCATAAGCAGCACTAAACTCTTCCCCTGAAGCTCTCAGCTTCTTGTAAAATGCACTTGACATTCAACTATATCTCTCAACTTTTCAGTGCAAGAAAGCTGGAAAAAAACAAAATTTATGGGGGGAACCAAGGCTCAAAATCAGGAACATATTTTAAACATTGCTTGTATAATTTTAGAAAGCTGCTGGAATTAAATATTTTGTGTTACCATGCGTTTCCTGAAAGATAGGGAGACTGAAACTTAAATGGCTGTCATTATTTAGTGAATTCAGTCCTTACTGATTTTCCAGAAAACCACAAATTTTAAGAGAAACAGACCAAAACTATGAGCCAAATCAAACATTCCAGTCATTCTGTAGACTCAACTCCTTGAATTACAAGTGGTGGTAGGGGTAGAGAATTCAGGCTCTTGTTTCTTGTACCTAAGGTACAGGGTTTGAGCCTGAGTAACACTTACCACCAGGTATCCCTAAATAGGGCATTTTACACCCCCACACCCCCCTAACAAGTAAAGCAGATCGAACACTTACAAATTCTATGAACGTTAGACATAACAGGTGTGTGCGACCGGACCATTCTTTAAAAACAGTATTTTTTTAAAATTAAATATGACAGTCCCAAAACAGTATTTTTTTAATTAAAGTAAATGTGACATCCACAAAAGTGCCACCCATGGTGAACTGCCCCTATTGCCACCACCCCCAGCTACACCACTGCCTCACTGCAAATACATTTAGAATTGTTCAGTTTTAATACAGATAGCCTTTGGTTGTTGTTGTGTCTTTCGGCTTTTTCCCAGTTAGGGGTCACCACAGCGGAACTCCGGTCCCCTAATGATTGGTATTTGATTTTTACGTGCTGCGTTACCAGCCCTGACGCACAACCTTCAACGAAGGTACGCCCATTCACGCATGTCTCCATGCAGAAGACGCTCTAGCTGAGAATCGAACCGGACAGCGTCTTACTGTGAGGCGACAACGCTACCACAGCACCACCACCGCGGATCTTCAAAGATAGAAATCTAAATAATCAATTGACTTCAAACCTGATAAAGAGGAAACTGAATTGTATGCTTTATTCAGTGCAGTTATTTCACTAATAATGCATTTCACATGTGAGCCCCAATTAGTTCAGAATAACGGGTCTATATCAGTTCATAGAAACATCTGGAGTTCGAACACCATATGTTTGAACTTCAAACCACGAACTGCAAAAACATCAAAGTCTTAAAACAGCGATTTTTTTCCCAGGGAAAAAAAATCGCTGTTCCAAGAAACACACACGCAACACAAACACACCAAAGCAACATCAATCCACACACATACACTCAAAATCCTACATCTAACCCTACACAAAACTGTACATACACTACTACCTATCCACTTACCTTAACCCAAACCCCACCCCTCAGGTCCATCACTATCGCACACTCATCTGGCCCGCGCCCTAACCCTAACTCACCTAACCCGTGCACTAACCCTAACATCCACACAATCGCACACTTACCTGAACCCAACCCGTAACTTCCCACCACAGTTCTGATACTCATGAAGCCACAGAAATGGCCCACCAAATTCTTTCCCTGGGAAAGACTTAGGTGGGCCGCGGCTTCACGATCACCAGTGTTCGAACTTTACAGTTCGAACATCTGGTATTCGATATTCAGTCATTTCAACAGACTGATATAAACCCCAGAATAACACCATTTTCCATTGTTATATGTCATTGAAATAAAATTAAGCTATTCTCTGCATTTGTTAATATCTTTACATTCCTTGTTTAACCCTCCTACAGCTCTTCTTTCAAGTTTTCTTATACATGAGAGCACCTGCCATCCTTTATTCTTATTAGTACATTACTAATATAACCAGAACAAGGGTTATATGAAATACTGCTAGCTGAAGATGAAGAAAGATTTTCCTCCAGACTTTCTGTAGTCAAAACAACATCCTATTTATGGGAATGAATCCAACATTGAGCATTACCTGAACTATATTCAGCTTCGGACTCATTTAATACTTCCTTAAAATTACGAGAGAGAACCCCCAAATGGTGTAAGCCTCTTCCTCTTCGAGCTATACCCTTCAACCCACAAATCACTCGAATTATTATCTTTATTTGAATTTTTTTTATTCTTAATATCAGCTACACCACTGTCAAATTCTGTACAAATTATTCAGAAAAATTCTCCCCAATAAATGAAATTGTACTATCATTTTCCACCATACAGTTATTTTTATATTTTGCAAAATTGGAACAATTAGAATTGTTAGTAGAAGAACTCTGTACTACATGCAGATCTGGCAGACAGAGAAAGAGAGACATAGATAAAGAGTGAGAAATAAAGCTTCATAGGGATCCCATTTCATCTGCTAAAGGCAAATGCCTGTGGTGCACAACCTTTGTCTCTGCATCAGCCCTATTGGAGTTATCAGCCTGTTGTGGGAATAGATCCCCAGCCAATAAACTTTGTGACTGCATGACACTGTCCACAGGCAGTGACATGAGAGTGAGTGTAATGCTATCATCGACAGTCACATCTGCCCACAGCAGCCTGATGTTTTGACCCTTAGTCTATCACTGCTGGTGTAGTTGTATTCAGTGACAGATACTTCATTATTTTATGTTACACTACCTATACATATGACTGCACCTGTACATTAAGCAATGCACATAAAATGAAGAAAATTTGATAAGTACTATGTGATACTTGTGCATTCAAGGACCATTGGTAATTCTAATTTAATAGTTGGAAGTACGTAAAAAGATATATGTTCTAATGGCATTTGTCTACAAATGATGTAAGAGTCCCACTTCAAATTTAGAATTGTAATCTTTTCTGTCTGCTGTGTGGATATGTGGTGGGTGGGTGGCCCAAAGTATTAGTATCCATGCCTCCTTGAATAGTATCCTATGCCAGTACCATCACCATGGAAACCATTACCTCAAAGGGATATTGAATATTTTTCCTCAGGTCAGGCTTTGCCATGCTGAGGGAAGCCTGCCAGTGGAATTGCAAGCAATGTCATTCTACTAGGCTTTATTCCTGGCATGGGACACCACATCATATGCTGTTTTCATACTCTGTGTTAATGTGAGATTCTGGCTTCCAATGGCATTTTTCTGCCAGAATTTCACTTGGTTTTATACATGTGAATGCTCTGCTTGTCTAACCCCCCCCTTTTCTAAATAGGTGTTTGCTGCAGGTCTTGAGTGGCTCCTGAGGATTTGTTTTTCCTCAGGTGTGAAGTTACTGTGCTTGTGTCTCTTTTCCTGCTGCTATAAAATTGATCCTAAGAGTAACACAGTGAGTATCACTAGTTTTGGGAATTATCTGTACCAGTTCAAACACAATCTGTATCCCACCTTGCTTGACTGTGCCGGACATTACTATGTGATCAAAACATGAGCCAAAGTCAAGGACAGTCTCCAAAATCAGGGACTGTTTCAACATTTTTCTCTCTCACAAACAGTAGCCAGAAAGTAGTGCAGCCAGACTTTAAAATGATCAAACAACAAGAGTATAAGTTGCTTTCAATCACAACTTCCCTGCCCCCATTTAATGGCTGCAGTGTGAAAAAAAACGAACATTTTATAAGGCTCAGATTAAAACTTGAGGAAAAGTCAAGGGCTGTTTCATCTTTTTTTCCTTTTACACATAAACAGTTGCTAGAATGTAATGCAGTCAGACTTTAAAGTGAGAAAATGACAAGTTGCTATCATCTCCACTGTAAAATGACTGAATGACAAGAGTCTAGGATGCTTTCAGTCATAGCTAGTCCCCCATTCCTTTTATAGTCTGCAGTCCTCAATGATTTTCCAGAAAACCAAAAGTTTTGTGAACCACAGACTGAAATAAGAGGTAATGTCACTGACAATTTGCTAAATCAAGAACAGTTTCAACTTTGTTTACATACCAATAGTAGCCAGAAATTGCTGCAAACTTTAAAGTGAGCAAACTGCTTTCATCCACACCCAACTTGCAGTCTCCCTAAACTGCAACCATCTGTGCTATAATTGGTTGCCTGCCAGTATATAGGTTTACTATCAAATGGGCAATCGGACTTTGTTCGATTTACATTAGTCTGAACACCCAATTCGATAGTATCAAAAGAACGAAAAAATAAATGTTGAAATGCACAACAGCGAATTAATTTAAACATGTTAATGCAGATTGCACTATAGTGGGCATTGGAAAATGTACCCTTTCCCTCACTGTAGTGCAATCTTAGAGTTTGTATATATAAGAAGCAGGGGGTATGGGGGTGCAGGGGGGGGCTTGCCTCCCTGCAAAAAACATTGTTTACTGTGTGTTGTACAGTGGTAGCAGTTGTAGAAGTGTGGAGAATGTTTGAATTGTGTCGAATTTGACATTCTCACATAACTCACACAAAGTGCGATCAGTAACATGATATATATATATATATATATATATATATATATATATATATATATATATATATATATATACATGTGTGTGTGTGTGTATCTATATATCACAAGGAACATTCTCCCCTCACCATCAATGGGAAAACAGTTGAAAGAGTGAGAAGCATGAAGTTTCTGGGAGTGCACATCGATGAGGACTTTTCTTGGAACACAAATACAAATGCCATAGTCAAGAAAGTGCACCAGAGGCTGCACTTTTTAAGAAGGCTGAGGACAGCGAATCTTCCATTGACAATTCTCACTACCTTCTACAGTTACGATAGAAAGCATCCTGATGAACAACCTCGTAGTATGGTATGGAAGCTGCTCTACCTCTGAGCGCAAATCCCTCCAGAGAGTGGTGAAGAGAGTCGAGAGGATCATTAAGATCACTTTACCACCTATCCATAACTTGTATTTATCCAGATGTCTCAGCAGGTCCAGAGGAATAATTAAAGGCTGCACTCACCCTGCTTACAGGCTGTTCCTGCATCTATCATCCGGAAAGCGCTTCCGTATCATACATTGCAAAACTACGAGATTCAGGAACAGCATCTTCCCTAATGTCATCAGGCTGCTGAACTCTAATAACCACTACACTCCATGATGTCCAACTGGGTCAGTAGAAACTGTCTCAATTTGTGCAAGAACTTGGTTGCCAGTCTCACCTAATACTTAGTGCAATATTCACCATGACTGTAACTTGTAGGCCATCTAGGGCAGTAGCAATGCAGTAAATATCTCTTCTTTCAGTGCAATACATGCAAATTCATAAATTAACCATAGCGCAATACTCTAAGGTCCACAGTGCAGTACTCTAATATTCACAGTGCAATACTCAGTCTCTTTCTGTGCAAGGATCAATGCAATGTCTTAACCAAGTACCTGTGCAATATTAAAGTCTCATGCAAGTAAGTGTTCAGTTCAAAAAGTGTTAAAATGTGTTTCTAATTATGTGCAATATTTGTCTGTTTACCTGCATGTCTGTGATGTAATAGCTAGGTGTTACATGTGTAAATGTCTGTGAAAATAGTCAATATGTTATCTGCACATTGAGTCTGGAGATATGGAATTTCATTCAGTTTTTGCACTTGTGTGATTTCTGAATGACAATAAAGTTTACTTTGACTTTGACTTTTGATATATATATATATATATATATATATATATATATATATATATATATATATATATATATATAAATATATAATTTTTTTCCTCATGTTACAGGGACTGTCTACAGCAGACTACAGCTTTTCAGTATAATATTTAACATTCACTGACTTTCTCCTCATTGTCTTCCCACTGAACCATGGGAAGGCAATGAGCAGAAAGTTCTGGTGCTCTGAGAGGTTCACCAGGGTTGTTTATGTGTTTTTAAATAAAGAAATGCTTCTTTACATAGAAATAAAACAAACAAAGCAGCATTATCAGCCCATGCTGTGCATGGACAAGTGCTAGACACTGACAGTATACAGATGAAATATTTGCTGTGTCAATCATTTTATTGCTTCTTTTTTACACTAAAAGCAAACCGATTTTGTTTTTAATTGTTCAGTGCATAAGCTAACTAAAATATATAAGCAGTACTGAGCATAACAAAACTTTTTTAAAATTAAATTATTTTGCTAGCTGGCCATGGGGTTCCTTTGGAACTGTTGGTCCCAGGTGACATCTGTCACTCCACTTGAATGTATTGGCAATCCTGCAGGACAAATGTATAAGTATTGTGATATCTAGAGGCTTCACAATTCCTTTGCACATCCTGCCAAAGCCACACAATTGTCCATTTCCAGATATCTTCCCCCATCAAAATTGTGTGGAAAGAAGAAAGTTGTTGAACATCATACAGAAAAGGGCCATTCGAGAAATTCCACCAGACCAAAAAAGATCAGGTTCTTTTTATGTCTCAGGACAAAAGACCACAAGCCTATACTCAATTTGAGTAGCCTAAACACTCTACTCTACACATCATATCTTTCTCAGATATGACCTATACTAATAAAGCTCAGTGGGGGTTTATTATTAGGTGGTCTCAGCATTACTATACCTCATATCACTGCGTTTAGTGGCAGCAACTATTTATGTGGTTTCTCATGCCAGCTTGTGCATAAGAGATCTTCAGTAGACCTTAAACTAAAAGCCCTGTGGTCACAGCACTTACAGTGGTGGCTTCATACTCCAGAACAAACTCAGATCCCCTTTACATGATTGAATTTTCACTTACTGAAAATTAAAAGGACATGATGACTTCATCAAAAGCTTACTTTCAAGAACACACGGTTCATTGGAATTCTAATCTGGGAAAGGAAACTTGGCCACTTGGCCACCATGGCGAACTTTACCCTTTTCACCACTGTAGTGTAATCTTGGATTTGGTTATTTAGTTACAGGCGTGGGAGGGTGAAGCCTCCCACTTAGATGGGTTTGATTTGCTTCAGTTTGTTTATTTTGTCATATTTGCCAAGTGGTTTCTTTCCCAGAGTAAAATTGTGGTGATCTGAGTGTTCATGAAAGTAAGTTTTTGACAAAGTCGTCTCATCCTTTTAAGTTTCGGGTAAGTGAAAATTTGATTGTGTGAAATAGATCTGACAAACTCTAGGCAGACCTCCCCACAACTCACATCTTCATTGGCTTTCACCATGGATACCTATGCCCAAATGTTGAGATGATTGTCAAGAATAGAATGTCCAAGGTGTAAAGTCAGAACAGTCTTACATCAACATTTCACGGATGAGGCAGTCCTCATGTTGCAAGCCTTTTAGGACTCCCCTGCCTCAAAGTACTCATTTTTCCAGATTGACAGCATAACAGTGATTTAGCATATATACAAGAAGGGAGAAACTGACACCCACCCTCTTTATTGAGAAGCACTGAGCGTATGAAATGGGGTTTGTCTGTAAGCTGATTTCTGATATTTTGGCCTTGATAAACACCTGGTCCAGTAAGCTGGAGGTTGCTTTGTAAATATTTGCCTCCTCTAAGATTTGTTTTTTACAACATAGGTACCCTTTTCCCTTCTGAGAATTTCTTCTCAATAACTAGTGAGTAAATGCTGAAAACACTGGAACGGGGTACAATATAGGTGAATAGCACTCAGCACCACTTACTTTCAACAACGTTTTTTACTGATACTTTTTTTTCTGCTCATACCTGCTAGGTAGGGCTATGAATCAGGTTCCACTTGCAATCCCCCTACAAGAACTTCTCCACCACCTCCTCCCCTTCCACCTGGAAGGCTACATTAGATTCCTGCAGACTGTGGCGCCATTTTTAAAATTAGTTCAAGGACTGCTCCTGCTACAGTCTCTCCCCTCCTGGACCCTCTGTGGAGTGTGCACACATGTAGGTAATTTCAGGTTTATATTATTGCTTACTTTTTGATCGTGTTTCCTCCCAAGTTGTGCTACAGTTTTGTCTTACTTTGTTTAGCTCAAGAACTCTGGTCTCTGCACTCGTGTATCATGCTAAATATTGCTATAAACTTGCTATCTACTACACTTATTACATTTGCTGTTTATTGCAACTATTTTTGAACAATATTTCTGTTATCCCCCTCTCTCTGTTCAGCAACGGCCACAAACGTGTCATCTGGACTGTGTCCTATATCGGTTAGCAAACTGAAGTGATAGCCACAAGCTAACAAACTGAAGTAATAGCCTGTAATTTGTCCTATATCGGCTAACAAACTGAAGTGATAGCCTGTAATTTGTCCTATTATTGGCTAACAAACTGAAGTGATAGCCTGTAATTTGTCCTATATCAGCTAACAAATTGAAGTGATAGCCTGTAATTTGTCCTATATCGGCTAACAAGTTGAAGTGATAGCCTGTAATTTGTCCTATTATCGGCTAACAAATTGAAGTGATAGCCTGTAATTTGAATGTACTAGGGCAATGCTAATTGTTCTCAGTTAATTTTTTGTGCATTTCTTTTCTTACTAATGTGAATGCTGGTATTTAACACTATATCCTGCAAGGAACAATTTGAACCTGTCTCGAAATTGCATGTACTAGGGCACTGCTAATTTGCTAACTGTTTTTTAATTTGTTTTCACTTCCTTTTCAACTGTGAATGTTGGTGACAATGTCACATACTGCCTAAATTAATTGCAAGTAGCTGTAGGATATTTGACAACATATTGCAAATGAAAGTTATTACAGTGCTCACTTACTTTGCTTGCAATGAACTTGCTATTTGCATTATCCACTTTTAAGGTATGCAATAAGTCAAATGGCTATTACTTTTCCCATACTTTCCATACATATGTATCTACATCTTCCTTCTAGCTATTAACTGCTCCTACTCTTACTTGCTGTGGGCTATGCATTACAACATTGTTGTTATATCTTTGCTTCCTTTTTGCATACAGCTCTTGATTGTCTTCATTCATAGCTGCCCCCCTCCCTCCCAAGTGGATAAATCTACAAGTTACCCTTCATGAACGTAAAGGAAAGGGAGCACTGCTGGAACATTTCACCCACTGAACTGCTCTCATGTAGGCGTACTCCCTTGGAAGTAACTACTGCATCTTGCAAAGTGTTTATTTCTTTTAGTATTAACAGCACAGCATGCACGCCCACAAGGGCTTTTCCCTTTTCCCCCTGTCTGCCATTACAATAAGCTCCTGCTAGGTGGCAGTGGAAAACCACCAAAAGTTCAATCTCGGCCTTGATAAACACCTAGTCGTGCCTGCTCCACTTCCCCTCACTTCGCCCATCCAAATCATACCACTCTCATCCAATCAAGTAAATAACTAGAACCATCCCCATTTTTCTCTCTGTTCTTATACCACACACTCTACACACTGTACCGCCCCTTACAAAAACTAGCCACAGCCTAACGCACCTAGATAAAACCAGAGCTCCTGCACATTTCTTAAGCTTATCCCTTTACACTACTTCCACTTTTTACATTCAAAACATGTACTCTCTACAAATTACACTAACATTAGCACTCACCATCGCAGCCTCCCAATCTCATACAGCACCAACAACATTATAAACCCCAACAACATTTGCTTCACCTTGAGCTTATCTCCAAAAATCACCACCTACCCCCTTCTCATCTCGCCATCACTCTTTAAACACACCACCAATGAAATATACCCCTTTAAACTCCTCCATTATCATACTAAGGCTAGCCTGTCTGTACAATTTCACATAGTCTTCTCAAAATACCTACTAACTATCATTAACATGGCCTCTTACTTATTATGTAGTGGGACATCAACCCCGACCCCGGTCCACTAACTAAACCATCCAATCACCAAAACCTGTTGAGCACTAACATTAGCTTACTCAGAAAATAATCTGACATGCTAATAATAAATCATAATATAAAAAGCATCTTTAACAAAATCATTGAGCTCCATGCATCTATAGCACTATACTTACGTGACATCATCTTCCTCACATAAACATGGCTTAAACCACACATTAAAAATGAAGAAATTCTTTCCTCGGCTATCGCATACTAAGAAAAAACTGCACATTTAAAACAGGAGGTGGAGTTGCCTTCCTATACCACAACACCCTTAAATTTGAACTATCTAACATAGAAATCCATGCATTTAATAATGCCGAGATCCTACTTGCCAAGATAAACACATAAACAATTAAACATTCTCGGATCATATATTCTTCCAGGGGATAACAACACAACCCTAGAATCTTTAATACACTGGGCCTCTGAAGCCCTCCCTCATGAAACAGTATTTCTGGGGGACTTCAGTATAGACTGGACCTCACTCAACTCACCCCATCCCTCAACTCACATTAACCTCTATTGTTTCTTGCAACTTATACAAACCCCTACTAGGCCAGGCAAAACTACAAAAAAATAATCCATCTTAGATTGGATACTCACCAATCACCGAGCTAATGCTCAAAACTGCGGAACACTACCTGACACTCTAGGTGACCACTACCAAACCTTTTTTATCAGACAACAAATTAAACTCCCTAAAACTAGCTCCCTTAAACATATAAGATATACTCAAAACTTTGGAGCTGACAATCTCATTACAACCCTAAATCACTCTAATTGGTCTCCCCTTTTAACAATTCCCCTAGACAATGCAGTCGAGTTCTTCAGCTACACCTTCTTAGGCATTCTCAACCAACTTGCCCCCAAAGACAAATCTGCAGAAAAAACATCTACGCTCCGTGGCTTACCAAGAACACCAGACAATTTATGAAACAAAGGGATAAAGCATAGGACACCTGGCAGAGAAACAAAACTATTACTGATAGGCAAACATTTTTAGAACTGAGAAACAAACTAAAAAGTCAAATCAGAGTAGTCAAAAAATAAATACTGTAATGAGATCCAAACCAAGCATAATGCCAACCCTCAGAAATTTTGGGCTGCTATAAACAATATTCTTTAACCAGCAAATCAGAGACTCAACATCCTAACATAGATACCACCACTGTAAACACAGTAACCTAATTTAATGAGTTCTTTACTAACTCTGTACTAAAGCTGTCAACAGACCCACCCTTCTCAACCCCCCACAATATCACACAACTCATCAAATAACCCAAACTTAAACCCATCACCCTTTCAGTAGATAAACACCTGCCAAATTCCTTCAAATAGCTGCCAAACCGATATCCTACCCAATTTCAATAATCATTAATAGATCAAACTCTTAACAAAAGGTGCCACTTCCCAGGAAAATCTCCTACATTATACCAATACACAAAGGTGCCAGTTCTACTGACCTAACTATTGCCCAATAGTTATACTATCCCCACTGGCAAAAATTCTCAAGAAATATAGACACACCCAAATCCTAAAACATCTTCTATCCAATAATCTTCTTGCTGTAACTCAACATGGATTTCGCCGCAGCCATAGTACTATCACTGCACTCATCAATTTTAGTAACCTAGTAAATCAGCAATACAACAATGGCCAACTAGTTTCTGCAGTATTCCTTGACCTATCCAAAGCATTTGATGCAGTCTTCCATACTAAACTGCTAACGGTACTTTCAGAACTAAAACTAGCTACCCCCACACTATTATTGTTCCAAGACTACCTATCTCAGCACTAACAAGCTGTTCAGTGGAAAGACTCCCTTTCCCCACTTCTTCCTGTAAAACTAGGAATACCCTAAGGATCAATTCTTGGACTCCTACTTTTCACTATATTCACAAATAACCTGCATAAAGCCACCCCTCTAGCTAACCTATTTCAATATGCTGACAACTCCACCCTAATCTGTTCTGCCTCCACTCTCCAACAGCTACAAATTAAAACCAAAGAAGCCTTTACATCCATTGAAACCTGGCTATCAAACTTGTAGATAATACTAATTCCTAAAAAGACCCAATTATGCTCTTTCATCACTCTAAAGCAAAAGTACACATTCCCCCATTCACTATTTTCACATCAGACACTACACCTATTTCTCCAGTTGCATAATTTAAGTTACTAGGAGTCATCATTGACCACAATATGAAATTTGATAAACATGTAGCTCTAACAAGAAGCAAAAAAATTAGGCACTTTTTACAGATGTAAAAACTTCCTAACAAACAACAGTAAAGTTATTTTAGCTTGAACCCATCTTCTCTCAACTTTACTTTATGCCTCTCCTGTTCTAGTTAATCTAAATTAGAGCGATTTAAACAAGCCTCTCTTGTTCTAGTTAATCTAAATAAGAGCGATTTAAACAAGCTACCTGCATGCTGCAACAAAATAGCCAAATTCGCCACAAATTCCTCCTATCAAACACATCACTGTCACACACTAAAACAACTTTCCTGGCTGGAACTGCCAAACACCTTAGTCCTAAACCAACTTATTCTAGCTCACCAAATATTGTACCATTCTAACAAAACTCCAGCCTTACAAGACCTGATCACCCTCTACTCCAATTACCGAGAACTAAGATCCACTAACAAGGCACTAATTGCAGTTTCCAAAAGCCATCACATCTCTGGGGACTCCCTTTGTTCTAGTACCATTACCAAGATTTGGAACTCCCTACCACTTGAAATTAGGGTGCAAGCTAACAAAACCACCTTCAAAAATCAGCTTAAATCCTAGCTAAACAACTCCTGGACATGCAGTTGCCTACCATCTGGCTGACTTCTACAAATGTCTCCCCCTTACTCCCTAAATAACTTCTCCATTAAGACTGCACTCTCCTCTCTTTCTTATCTCCTACTATCATATACTACTACTCCCATAGACCAAGAAGAGTTGTGCCTTCTTACAAATATGCTTATACGCTCCTCATAGATAATATGTTTAGCATTTTTCACTACAAGTCCTATGTTGCTGCTACAATTCTACCTGTATGTCTCTACAATTATTATCATATTTTGTAACCTATTATACTTGATAATTGTATGTTTAAATCATTATGTCTGTGTAAGGATCTTGTTGTTTTTGAAGCTTTTCTCCACGAGACTCTGCTGAAAACAGACTGATATGTCTAGTCAGACTTTCCCAGTAAACAAATGTAAAATAAATAAATACAAATAAAATAAATATGCAACCATATTTCCTGGGGATGACAGTTCTCAAATAAACAGGCTCCATCATTGCTTGCTGATACCTACCAAGTGGTCTGCCATCCCATCAGTTGTATAGAAAATATTTGATCAGCAGGGGAAGCCTTGCTGCAATCTCACTGCATCACTGACCAATACCAAGTGCAACGTCTTCCTTATCATTCTTCTGCAGAGCATCCCAGAGATGCTCTCATCCAAAAATGTTACCCAGTACTCTTTATGCATTTCTCCTTCCACTTCTTCTTAACTTCTATTATAAAGCCAAAGGGAACAAACCAAAAGCCTTTCTCATACCACCACTTTAGCCTTGTCAAATATAGTTTACTCTACTCACTTTTTATCGTCTGGAGAGGCCTCCACTTTTTGGACAATTCAAGATGTTTGTGACCCACCTGTACACCAAGCATCTCCCAGCCCCTCATTCCCTCATTCTAAATTTGTGGTTTGTCCAGTTCTAGTACTGGTCATGGACTTTTTATGTCCTGCCAATTTAGTCCATGTGCTTGCCTCTGCCCAGAGCTCTAAGACTAGAAACACAAAACTAAATGGATATGCTTCTTTATACAGACTACTTCTGAAGGTTTAGATCCCTTCACAGCTTCAGTGCCTGCAGTTTTAAACTACCTTTCTCAAATCTTTCACACACCATTAAGCTGTTCCTGTAAAGTGCACCTAACAGCCATTTCTGATATTCAAGGTACTACCTGCTTGTCACTAGCATTTCTGAAAGTTTGTAAAGCCTTTCTCAGAGGTACTTTTCTTATTTGTCATCTTATTAAGGAAACTATGCCTCCATGTGATTTATATTTGTTTCAGAGATTTTGACTCTTCTTACGATTGAACCTACTGTTATGGCAGAGTTAAATGATGCATCTTGGAACAGTGTTTCTAGTGGTCTTTACTTCTGTTAGAAAGTCTATTAATTAAAAGCCTTGATTTTCAATTGTTCATACTTAATTTTCCATAAGGAAAATAAATACACTACCAATACATGCAACTCCATATGAATTGCAGAAGGAGTCATTACTGGGCACATTGCAGGTGCTGCAAAGAGCACTTTTGGCTGACATCAAAGGGTGAAATAATACTAATTTCATGAACTTTAATCGTACTTTGACTTAGGAATGGGGTCCATTCCTATCACCGTATTAAAAGCCCAAAAGATTTGGAGAAATTACCATGTTCAATCATAGCCTCACCTCAAGCTTTGTGCCTGCTGAATGGTGCACAGCGACGGTTATCACTCTCCACAGGGGGGGAGCCACCACGGACCTCAGGAACTACCGCTCCATTAACCTGATGAGCCTGGTCTGCAAGGCCATGGAACGTATCATCATGGAACTTATAAACACAGATATTGGTAATCTCCAAACTCTGGACCCCACCCAGTTCAGGTTTGTAAAAGGCAGATCATGTCTCCTAAACCTGATAGACTTCTTCGAAGCAGTCACCAAAGCTGTAGACAAGGGTAAGGTGGTTCACACAGCCTATCTAGATCTTGCCAAGGCTTTCAACACCATCCTCCACTCTGGAATTATAGATAAACTCACTAAACTAGGTATAAATCCCTATGTCATAAGATGGGTTGCCAACTGGCTCACTGACAGAACCCACACTGTGAAAGTAGCAGACTCCAAATCCGACTTCAGACCAGTGACAAGTGGAGTACCACAGAGTTCAGTCCTGGGTCCTCTCCTCTTTGGTATCTACTTCTCTGAAGTACAGGCTAACACAGAAGGTCTCTGGCTAATGAAGTTCTCAGATGACTGCAAACTAGGAGCCATAATCGAAACTCTGAACAATGTGGACATCCTACAAAAGGGCCTCACTGAGACAGATACCTGGTTTCAAAGCCATGGCCTCAAGCTCAGTGCCAAAATGTGAATTGTCATCCCCTTTGGTAAAAACTCTGTACCCATGAATTACAACATAGACGGTAGTATACTTAACACCGAAAGTGTGATAAGAGACCTTGGAACACAGGTGGACAGCAGTCTCTCCTTTGATAATCACATCACCACAGTAGTCAGGAAATCCTTCTACGTGGCACACCTCATCACAAAAGGTTTCTCATCCAGAAAAAAAGAGGCCATTGTTCCCCTCTACTCATCACTCATTAGACCCATTATAGAGTACAACGCCCTTTTGGTATGTACCTCACAAGACATCAACAACTGGAAAGGCCGCAGAAATAACTCACAAAGAGGATTACCAGCCTCAAACAGATGCCCTACACAGACCGTCTCAAAAAACTCCAGCTTTACTCCGTCTCATATCACCTACTCAGAGGTGATCTCTGCCTAACATACAAAGCTATGTCAAATCCAGAGCTGTTGGACATGCTCCACTTAAAGAAATCCCAATCTCTCTGAGCTACACACTCTAGGGACCTAAACCTTGTCACCACAATAAACAGAACATGCCGGAGGGATAGATTCCTATCCCAGAGACTTCCCATACTCTGGAATAAACTACCTATCTATATCAAACAAAGCTCCTCATTAGCACTCTTCAAGAAAAATCTTGATGATTGGATGGGAAATAGGAAATTCACCCTGGGGATCACCTCTGTGGCTCTGCTTGACAGTGGCACAGGAAAATAATTTTCTTGGGTGGCAAAAGCCAGGATACCTTTTTGGCTGGGCTTCTATAGGCCCCAGGGCTGATAGCCTAGTACCTACCTATGAACCTATGTACCTATAAAACAGAGGATAAGCTTGGGACTCTCTTCCTTTGTTGATAAAGATGGAGGTTATCATGCTAGATACAAAAGTTATAGGTTTACAGTAAATTAAGATCTGGATGAGCAGGCTTAACCTCATTAACATACCCATCCGCCTTTGATGTTTTGCTGTGCAGACATGATCAAAAGGATTCTTAGAAATGTATAGTCACTGATCCAACTTAGTGTAGCATAACAGATACTTTGCAGAGCATTATATACTTAAATTTGAGTGGCTAATAGCTTGAGAAAGTTGACTGTAGGTGTGTGGCTTTAGTCTTGTAGTTCATGAAGGTGGACTTGCTCATTCCGATGTAATATTATGGCTATTCGTAACTTTCATTTAGACAAAATTACTAAGAGAAAGGGTGAGTCAGAAACAGAACTATAAAATAGACAATTACAACAACAACAACAACTATGAGAAATGGTTAATCAGAAGAACTATAGGGCAGAGAGGTCACTTGTGAAGAAGGTGTCATGAAAGTTGTCTCGAAAGACTTGATTATACTGGAAGAGAAGTTGAGTAAGAGAAATGGGCATAAAAGCAGAGGTGGACCAATGAGACAAAAAGTATGGCAGAAACAGGTACGTAAGAGGGACAAGGTAAAGAAAAAGAAACGGAAGGGGTATCCAGGACAATGGTAGCTCCAGGTTTCCTTTCTTGCTAAGGCACAATAACTAGCTGGTGAGGAACATGTAGGACATGTGACAAGCAAAAAAAAAATAAAATAAAATAAAATAAATAAATAAATAAATAAAATAATGTATAGTAATGATTCACCCTCAATCCATTGGTAAATATGAAAGAGCATTTCCCTAGATTTCCCTATGAAAAAAAGTAACTGCTAAAATCTAATGATGTATTTACATATTTGACATATCCCGGCAATTTTCATAAAAAAGAATAACAACTCAAGGATTGTGGTTTAGATGATGAGTTACCTTGCAACAGCATAACAAATCAGTTACTAACAGCAGAATGTGAGAGAATGGCACAGACATATGCCTCAGTAAAAAGAAAAAAAGAATCTCATGCTCAAATTCAAGAACAACATATTGTACCCATTTTGCACTGATCTGGGATTTGGATTTAATATAAAACTTATTTCTTTTGAAACACAGTTACACAAAAATACCTCAGTTCCTTGCTCATTAACCCCAAACTATCACTTAACCCCACAAAAATAAAAAGCGTACTGTTTGGCGCTGCCAAAAAAAAGTAAAAAAAAAAAATCACAAAAGTCACTCATTAGCTCAGAAATGTATCTCACACTATGCAGTCTCAACTTTTTAGCTTAAGAATCAGAAACAAAGATACAAAAATCAGAAACAGATTTTAAATATTTCTCTTGTATACTTAGAAAATTGCTAGAATAGCAAGTTTTGCTTTAGAAAGCAATTTTTGAAGAATGAGTCTGAAACTCACATACCTGTCATTATTTAGTGAATTGGCAGCAGTTTGCCAGAAAGCCTCAATTTTTAAAGGGGCAGACCAAAATACATCTCAATTTTGTTGCTCAAGAATGCTGGGAAAAGCCAAAAATAATAGGGGAAGGCAAAAAAGGGCAACTTTATCGTTATATGTATTTGCAGCCAGGTAAGTTCACTGAACAAAATATCCCTTTTCATAATACAAATTCAAAAACAGCAAGTTGTACCTGTTTCACACTGAACTGGGAGTTGGATTTAATTTAAGAATTTTAAGTACCCATGAAGACTGAAAACACTGACTGGTTAAGTAAAAAGTTCATAGTCACACAGTAAGCATATGAAGGTGAACAGATTCAAACTCTGTACTTTTGAATACAGGAAACAGTTTAATATATCACAGCATTAGGTGTCAGACAACCTCAAATCCCTTAAAATATTAACAGAACAATAAGTGTTACATGGGCATGCATTTTCTGAAGAGTAAAAACGAAAATGTTAATGACTTATTAATGATGGACTATAATCCTCAGTGATTTTCCAGGGGAAAAAAAAAGAAGTTAATGAGGTGCATGGCATACATATGAGGTAAAATCAGACATGTTTTGCAAAAATTGTGGACAGATAAGATGTGGACAGCACTAATTCACTAAAAAAGTTAATTGTATTGCATGCATTTTCTGAACAACAAAAACTGTGAAACTATGACTGGCATAAGTGACTATAATCCTCAGTCACCAGAAAATGAAGAAGTTGAGTGAAGGTCTTGCAGTTAATTTAGAGGATTAAGGCTCTAAATTCATAATGAGATGTGTCCTGTAGTTGAGTATCAGGTTTGATACTTTAAGCCTTCGTCTGCCTACTGTGCATGTCAGAGCAAGACGCTTAACCAAATCACGTTCTTGAAAATTATTAGCAAGTTCAGTAAAAGTATGCAGTGTTAAAAATATTCTTATTCTAATGACAATTACATTACCATCACATAGGGGTCTGAGGCAGAACTGGATCATGTTTAAATGGGGCCCTAGGTAGGGTAATAGATAAGGGTCTCCTCGCTTACCAGTATCCCATTACATGGCTCTCTCTCTCTCTCTCCACACTTACAATAAAACACTGTTCAAACCTATTATTCTGTGTACTATTTTCTTTACTTTTAAAATGATCCACTAGAAAAACAATAAGATGTAGGTGAAGTAGAACAAGAGAGATTTGGGGATAGTAAAGTATATCATTAATTGGGAAAGTCTAGCTGTTAATAAATGCAGGATCAAATAAGTAAGACTTAATGGATCACATAAAGCAGGTCATAGTCGTATAGTCCCTAGGCCACTGAATATATTCCAAAGGTGCAGAGTCTGATAAGCAAATGGTTGAACTCCAAGTGTTTCTAACTATGATAAAGAATTACTTACTGCCCAAAAGTGGCAGAGCTCAAAGCCTGTGTGGTCAATTACAAAAATGAAGTCTTTCAATTAGAAAGGCTCCAAGTCATGCAAGGAAAGAAAAAAACACAACACAAATAGTTTAAAAATGAAAGAATAACAGACAGGATGCCAGTGCAACCTCCACAGCATACATGCAATACACTGGTAATTTTAAGTACTAGTGAAGATTTAAACTTTGGAGTTTTATCCAGCTGCAACCCAACAATCTTGGTGTCAGCACACCGAAAATAAAGGGCATTACAATACTGAAGGTGAGAATAGACCAAGGCCAGTGTGACATTACAAGACTTAAGGAAAATGCAGCTGCTTTGTATCTCTCTCGGATCATTTAACTTAACCCCTTCCTACCCTACTTCTCTCTACATAGCTTGCTCTGACTCTACTTTTCATTGTAATTCTCTTGGCATGCCAGATCTGATATTTACTCTGTATATATTACATGTATATATTGTCTTTTTTACTCAGTCTGTATATAATAATATCATTTTTCTATTGCCTTATATCATGTTTATACCCTCAAGCTAATTCTGATATTCACTTTGTGTGTGTGTATATATATATATATATATATATATATATATATATATATATATATGATATATAATCATTTTTTCATTCACTCAGTATATAATGTGTATCTTTTGTGTTTACATCTGGGCTAAGAAATGCCAAAAAAGACAAATAAACTTGTAAAACCAACACAAACGCACAGCTCAGCAAACGAGTCTTCTATTCAATACTTTATTACTTAAAGCACTTTTCGTTTGCACCGAAGCAAACTTCAGAAGTAAAAAAAGATTGCAATACACATGACTTTTAAAAAACAGTGGAAGTGATGTTTTTGCATCAGCAATCACAATCAATTAAACCCTCATAACTGCAGTATGTAAGTATAAACACATTTACCAAGTTACATCTCCAAACTAAACACTGATAAAATAGC
This sequence comes from Protopterus annectens, assembly GCF_019279795.1. NCBI lineage: Eukaryota > Metazoa > Chordata > Ceratodontiformes > Protopteridae > Protopterus > Protopterus annectens. The sequence continues at coordinate 318,242,415 of NC_056739.1, forward strand.
ATATTTAAACTACGAAGTACCTTCAATCTGTCCTTACATCCTGTCTTACAAATGTTCGATCAGATTTGTGAGCTGGATGTGAGGCAAATTTGTAATACAAACTGGAGGAACGGATGTAAATTCAATACCTCTGAGGAAGAAAAGGATTACTTAGAACTTATTAGGTCACAAAATATCCGGGTATGTAAGCCAGACAAGGGGGGTGGACTAGTGGTTTTTTACAACATAGATTATGAAAGATGTATGAAGTTACTTTTAGATTCTCCAGCATACCAACTTAGTTCACGTTCGGAAACTAATAAAGCTTATACCCTCATTAAAAATTGTATTAATGATCTATTTATTGAGGATTGAATAGAACAGGATTTATGTAACTATCTAACAATGTCTTTCCCAAGGTTCCCCTATTTGTTTGGTACCCCTAAAATACACAAGTGTTTGGTGGATCCACCTATGCACCCATTGGTAGATGGACGTAACTCCCCTACATACCCTCTTGCCAAATTCATTGACAGCATATTAAAGAAGTATTTGAAAACGGAGACGGAGGTGTGTAGGGATTCTTGGTCATTCCTAGATGAAGTTGATAAAATCGAGTATTCAGATGAATAAAACATTCTAATGGCTGATGTCAAAGACCTTTATACCTGTATTCCCCATTTGGTGGGGATTGAATGGATCACCCTTATGTTAAAGAACAAAGGGGCACCTAATAGGGAAATTAGTCTGATCATGGAACTATTGGATTTAGTACTGACGAATAAGTACTTTATGTTTTGCAATGAATTTTACTTACAAAAGATTGGGGTAGCCATGGGTTCACCATGTGGGGCCAGTATAGCCAATCTTGTCATGGTGTACTGGGAGACTGAGTTCATTTTGAAGAGAATTGACCTAAATAAGTCTATTGTATATTACACCCGCTTTCTGGATGACATTTTTATTTTGTTTAGAGGCGATTCTCAGGCTAGTATAGAACTGGTTAATTATTTTAACCAAACAACTGATTTTCTCCAATTTACTTCAGTATTTGATACTGAATTAATAGCTTATTTAGATGTCTTATTGGTGAAAAACAGATCTCAAGGATGTTTTGAGGCTAGAATCCATAGAAAGAGTACTTATTACAATGATTTTTTATATTTTTCAAGTTGCCACCCCTTTCACCAGAAACGTTCTGTTGTCAAGGGACAACTGGTAAGGGCCGCTCATATTATATCACAACAGGATGATTTCTTGGATGAATGTCAGCTTCTTAAATCAATGTTCCTTAGTCGGGGTTACCCAGAGGACTTACTGGACAAACTTATAGAAGAAGTTGGTCATAAGAGACTTGATAGGGTGTATAACCCTATTTTAAGTGTTAAGTCTCAAGTTGCAAACATGAATATTAATACATCTTCCATGAGTAATTCATCCAACCAGGTTCACATAAACATCCATAACAGTCATGGTAGTTTAAGATCAAATAGTGATGAACCATGTCTGAACTTTATCACTACCTTTAGCTTAGACAGTTATTTGCTGATCGAGATCTTAAAGAAGAATTGGAATTTATTTAGGGTCACCCCATTACTGTTAGATAAGCTTGGTGAGTCCCCTAATATAACTTTTAGGAGAGAGAGAAACCTTAAGAGTTTGTTGGAATTACAGCCTAGGAAATCCCCTAGAATTACAGGTATGTTCAAATGTGAATCCTGCAGTGTATGCAAATATACTGAAGTTACCAATTCTTTCACAATTAATCAAGTCCAATATAAGTTGAATTTTAAATTTAATTGCCAGTCTAGACATGTTGTGTACTTAGCAAGATGTAAACTTTGCCCAGCATTCTACATCGGAAAAATGGAGCGTAGGCTCCGTGATAGGGTGTATGAGCATCAATGCGTAATATCTAAAGTTAAATTAGAAAACGCATTGGCTGAGCATATCCACTGCTTCCATGGGCATAAATTTACTTATATGGCTATTGACCAAGTATGTCAACCATTGCGGGGTGAGCTTGTTTCCCTACACTTGGAAGAGCTTGAACTTGCATGGCAGGTCAGATTAAATGCCTATAAATTTCCAGATCTTAATGGCCTGTGTTCTATTAGTTGCATACTTAAACGCAAAAGCTTAGGCAGATGAGTATGATGGAGCTAAGCTTGATTATAAATGTATTACCCATTGTAATATTTAGTTTTTTGTTTTCTCTTAAATTTGTGAAGACAATTGTTTAAAATTAAAATTAATTTTTAGTCAGGTATTACTGTCCTTTTGGCAACTGACAAGCCGGAACAACAGCCATATTAAATGCAGTGTTTTAGTGTAGTTTAATTTTATATAGTATTTTAACTGTGCTAGAGTTGAATATATTTATTCACTACTTCGTAGTTTAAATATGCTATTTTATTGGTGTTTAGTTTGGAGATGTAACTTGGTAAATGTGTTTATACTTACATACTGCTTTAAACAGTTATGAGGGTTTAATTGATTGTGATTGCTGATGCAAAAACATCACTTCCACTGTTTTTTAAAAGTCATGTGTATTGCAATCATTTTTTACTTCTGAAGATGTTTGCTTTGGTGCAAACGAAAAGCGCTTTGAGTAATAAAGTGTTCAATAGAAGACTCGTTTGCTGAATTGTGCGTTTGTGTTGGTTTTACATCTGGGTTAAGACCAGAATAGGGCCCAATATGATCAGTGTTCTACCCCAGTTAACAAATTCAAAATAAAATAAAATTAATTCTAGTTATGATCCTCAGATGGAACCAAGATGCATTTATCACGATACTCTCCTCATTCCAAATCATGAACCAGCCATTGAGAATAACAAGTTTATTCACCTTTGATACAATACCTAGCTTATTGCCACTATACATAATAAATGATGGGAGTGAAAAAGTAGAAAAATCTCTCAATGTTGCATGCATAGTCATCACCTCTGTCTTGGATGCATTCATTTTAAGCTGGTTACTTTTACTCCAATAATGTGTGGCCATTGAACATCCACAAAAGAATACACATTTGTCACCACTGTACCACTGAAAAAAAGAAGGGGGACTGCTAAGTGCCACCTGCAGAACAATAGCACTATAATTATATCTCCAAGAAAGAGTATGAATACTGAATAATAAATGACCAGGATTGAACCTCGTAGTACTCCACATTCTATAGGGCAGGAACAGAAGGAATTCAGTTCAGAAACTGCCCTCTGGGTACCAGCAGAAAAGTATAGGTAAACCAGCCTAAGACAGTAGGATAGAGAGCATAATAAGAATTAAGATGCTCACACTGAATGCAATGGTCCACAGTGGCCAATGTTGTGGTCAAGCAGAATACCATGGTCCATAGTGGTCAGTGCTGCTGAGTGGTCAAGCAGTAGTAGTATAAAATAAAGGTTTTGATCTCTTCCCAAATTTATATCATTAACTAATGTACTGTGGGAAGTCTGAAAACCAGACTGACTGGGAACCTTGCACTCGTGAACTGTTAAACAAAGATTAGAACCGTGCATAAACAACCTTCTCAATAAAATGGTAAACTGGATGTTGGGTGTTAATTATCAAGACTATCTGAGTCTAAAGCTGGTGTTTCTTGAGGTCTGGAATAATTTAAGCCTTCTTTCATAATACCTCATACTGTATTTACAGCTTATTCACAGATTATTTGCTACCCACTGTAGCATGCTGAGATTTTAGTGTATTTTCTCACCAGGTCCCTCCGTATCAGTAAAATTCAATTTTAAGCTTTAGAAACATTACAATACCACTAACGTGGATGCATTTAGCTGATCTTTCTTTTATTAACAAATTAAAACTTTTTTCTTGCAGTTAAATAAGGCTTTTGTTAATTGTGTGACGAAAGTGATAAATTAACAAAGGAAAGCCCACCTAAATGATTCCACATTATTTTTTTATTTTTCTGAGTTTTCAACTATACCTTTCTTTCAAAGTTAGTTTTTCTATTTTTAACATTCAGCTTGTGTTAACAGTCATAGGCTGCATAATTATATATTTTCCAAGTTATTAGCATTGCCAATTACCATAAAACTGGGTTAGCATACAATGCTGATTTCATGCTATCATAAAATTTCATTGAAAATAATGTACTTAATGTCTTGTCATTAACTACACAGATATAAACAAATGCATATGCTGTATTGGATTAACTGTAATTAGTCCATTAAGCTTGCTTGTATGCATACCTCTCAATTTCTTAGAGCAAGAAATCTGGACAAAGCCATAAATAATGGGGAGGACAAAGGCCCAAAAATAGGAACACTTTTAAATATTGCTCTTACAAACTTAGAATGTTGATAGAATAACAGGTTTTACATTATCCTGAATTTTTCTGAGGGGTATGAAGTCTAAAACTTAAATGTCTGTCATTATTTTCTGACTTCAACACTCACTTATTTTACAATGATTTGCCAGAAAACCACAACTTTATGAGAACCAGACCAAATTATGAGGCAAAAATCTGGACATTCTGTGAAAATCTGTATAGCTGAGAGGTATGTGTTGTGTGCTTAAGGGATCACATCATGATGTGATCATTTGCAGCAGCTGGAAGTGAAGGAATGTAGATGAGGCTTCAGTAACAGAAAGTAAGAATGTTACTGGATTCATTCATATTGGTCTATACAAGTGCAGAGAGATAATGACTTGTATTTCACTTCTTGTCTCACAGATGGCACACTTTCACAGTAGTCTCGGTCTCATGTGATTCTCATGCTAGTAGTTCATTGAAGCCAAGGGACAGTCTTGCTATAGCCAAAGAAGAAAAAAAAAAGCCTTAAAGCTGTAGATGTCCTAAAGACTGAATTTTGTGGTAGCATGTTTATATTTTCTGCAAACTCTGGAGCAGTTGAGAAGTATGTTGACAGGTATGGGGAGGGCATTAGAACTTTAGCATGGAATTAGAGAAAAAGGTGGAGGTGGGAATGATGAAACAGAAGCAATATAACTATTGTTTGCTTTAAATAACATAATGCAAATCGAAGGGTTACTCATTGTTCACTATTACTCATTGATTGTTCACTATTACTCATCGATTATAACAGTAATATCTTCTGCTCGGGGTTAATGCTCCGTTGTAGATAGCAATAATAAAATAAATTAAGAAAGTACACAGGAGCAAAGCAATGAAGGAGTGTGAAAAAAACTGTATCCCATACACAGATCCACTTGCTGAAACAAATAGTCCAAAACTCTCGAATAAGGAATTGTAGATAAATTTATTTTTGCATTAAATTTATCTACAATTCCTTATTCGAGAGTTTTGGACTATTTGTTTCAGCAAGTGGATCTGTGTATGGGATACAGTTTTTTTCATACTCCTTCATTGCTTTGCTCCTGTGTACTTTTTTAATTTATTACTCATTGATTGTTCACTATTACTCATTGATTATTCCCACTGACATCCGTGGAAAAGACAAAAGGTTATCAAGTTTAGCATGTGATATAAGTTGCTAACTTAAGGGGGAGGTGTTGGATGGGGAAAACTGGACTAGGGGTTACCTCACTTTTTTTAAATGCCCAGTACTGCTTCATGCTGAAATAATTATTTTGGAAATTGGAACTTAATCCTGGAACTTATTGACAGGCAATATGATTATACATCACTCATATACTACACAGAAAAGACATTTATTGTAATGCTGAAATTTATATACACACCCACGCCCCAAACCCATACATACTGGCTTGACTATCCCTTCTTTTTTCTCCTTCTATATGTCTGTGTCATTTCCCAAATGGTCAAGAAAAAGTGCAGTTGAAGAGGAGAACCAATGAAAAGTCAGAGACAGAGATATGAGTGGTACCTAGCAAAAGCCAGCGCATAAGGTTGACTCATAGCTGTGAGGCCATTGATTGATGGTAAAAAAAAAAAAAAAAAACAAAACACACTATTTTCTTTTATTTTTCACTGCCCCAGGGAGCAGGGACTAGGACACCAAGTCAAATGCCCCCTTTGTGCCCCAATGCAACACCCCGATCCAGAATCTGTAAGAAAGAGGAGTGCAGCCCCAGACAAGCTAGTCTGTTTAAAATTGAATTATATAGGGTGAGTGAATTGCTATAAAATGTCCAGACTGTAGAAAGTAAAGTATAACTTCATATGCAACTGTGTGAACTGAAGTAGTTTTATATAAGAAAGCATCTACTTTAGTTTAAAATAAAAATTATAATCCCAATGATCAAGTCTGCGATTCATTTTCCTATTGTGCAATGAAGTGATGTCCTTCCATTTCACTGTTGCAGTATTCATAACATTAGGAATCCCCTGCCAAGGGAGGCCCAACATCTGGCCAGTATACCAAAGCTCTTAGGTTGCTTTAAGGTACGCAGCACATCACACGTATGTGCCATGCATAGCATAGGGCATAAAGGAGATGTCCGAATGTACCATTTTCAGAACTTCTTTGCCACCAGTCTAAATGCCATTACTTGATCATCAGTTTGAGCACCTTTTCTATGCTGGTTCACCAAGCCATTGCAAAGAAGTGCCTTGTCGGGTTTCTAGTTACTTGTTTCAGGTCATCATAGGTTCATAGGTAGGTACTAGGCTATCTGCCCGAAGGCATTTATAAGCCTAGCCAAAATGTTTCGGCTTTCGCCGCCCCCTTAGATTAGTTCCCTGTGCCTCTGTCCAGCAGAGCCACTGAAGTGATCCCCGAGGTAAACTTTCTGTTTCCCATCCACTCGTCAAGATTTCTTTTGAAGAGTGTTAGCGAGGACCTCTGGGAAGCCTCTGGGACAGGAATATATCCCTCCAGCATGTCCTATTTATTGTTGTGGTGAGGTTTAGATCCCTAGAGCATGTGGCTTGTGGGGATAAGGTTTTATTTAGGTGGAGCATGTCCATCAATTCTGTGTTGGACATGGCCTTGTATGTCAGGCAGAGATCACCTCTGAGTAGGCGGTATGCAACCGAGTACAGCTGTAATTTCTTTAGTCGAGCTGCATAGGGCATCTGTTTGAGGCCAATGATCCTCTTGGTGAGGTACTTCTGTGGTCTTTCCAGCTGTTGCAGGTGTCTTGTAAGGTACATCCCAAATGGGGCGTTGTATTCTATGATGGGTCTGATGAGTGATGATTAGAGGAGTACAATGACCTCTTTTGATCTGGATGCGAACCCTTTTGTGATTAGGTGGGCCACGTAGAAGGATTTTCTAACCACTTTGGCAATATGATTATCAAAGTTGAGATTACTATCTACTTGGGTCCCCAGATCCCTTATTATGTCTTCCGTATTTAGGGGACTACCACCTATGTGGTAGTTTGTGGGTACTTTGTTTTTTCCAAAGGGGATGACTATGCACTTTTTGGCATTTAGCTTGAGGCCATGATTTTGACACCAGGTATCCGTCTCAGTGAGACCATTTTGTAGGATATTTGTGTCAGCCGGAGAGTCAATTATAGTTACTAGTTTGTAGTTGTCTGCGAACTTGGTCAGCCATAGTCCTCCTGTGCTTGCCTGTACCTCTGAGAAGTATATGCCGAACAGGAGGGGTCCTAGGACTAAGCCCTGGGGAACTCCACTTGTAACTGATTTAGAGTTGGACCTAGCTCCTGCAACTCTCACGATGTGAGTTCTGTCCGTGAGCCAGTTGGCAACCCATCTTGTGATGTAGGGGTTTATGTTCAGGCTGGTGAACTTGTCTATAATACCAGAATGGGGAATGGTGTTGAAGGCCTTTGCGAGGTCTAGGTAGGCTGTGTGTACCATCTTTCCCTCATCTATAGCCTTGGTAACTGTCTCAAAGAAGTCTACCAGGTTCAGGAGGCATGATCTGCCCTTAACAAAGCCGAACTGGGTAGGATCCAGTGTCTGGAGGTTCCCAATGTCTCTGTTAATGAGTTCCATGATGATGTGCTCCATAGCCTTGCAGACCAAGCTAGTCAGGCTTATAGGGCGATAGTTCCTGGGGTCTGTTGTGGCTCCACCTTTGTGGAGCAGAATAACCACTGCTGTGCACCACTCTATGGGTACGTAGCCTGTGGAGATGCTGAGTTTGAACAGTGTGTTTGGGTGAGGGGTTAGTTCGTCTTTGAGCTCATGTAGGATGCAGACTGGGACACCGTCCGATCCCATTGATGCTGTGTTTTTGGCTTTGGAGAGCACTGTTTTAACCTGAGTATCTGTGATTTCAGGGACTCTACATTCTTCTGGTATGGTTATGGGCCCTCTTGGGGGTAAGAGGGGGGGTGAAGTTGGTGCTGAAACTGTCTGCCAGGATGTTGGTGATATCAGTCGGTTCAGTGTATTTTGTGCCATTTTGCACTAACTCCGAGCAGATCTGAGCATTGCCACTTAGATTCTTAACATAGCTAAAGAATGCCTTGTGGTTATCTTTGGAGTCCTTGGCAATTTTTCTTTCAAAGCTCACCTTGGATGATTTTATGAGGGATCATAGTTTCATGCTGATACTGATCAGGGATGTCTTCCCTTCTTGGGATTTTACTCTTTTCTGTACTATTTTCCTCCTTCTATTGTATAGCTTGTTTATGGCAGGGGTCCACCAGACTGGTTTCCTTTTCTTGGAGGAGTGAGTCTTGGTTTTGCTTGGGATGGCATGATCCATGCATTCTTGTAGGTGCCCGTAGAATGCATTAGTAAAGATTTTTGCAGCTTGGACAGTGTTATCCTTCAGCATGGGGGCTTTGAATCTTTCCACCTCGGTCTTAAGTAATGTGAAGTTTGCTTTTGAAAAGTTTTTCACAGTGGTTTTCTTGTCTGGGGGTGAGGGCAGAATGTGGATATCCAAAGTGATTTATTTGTTTATGGTCAGATCTAACCAGCGAGGGGTTGACCTCCAGTGTAGAACACAGGTCACCCATCTTGGTGATGACCAGGTCCAATATGTTGTCACCTCTGGTGGGAGTGTTGACCAGTTGAACCAGGGCGTTTGAGTTTATAAATTCTAGGAAATGTTGGGCAAGGTAGTTAGTACCTGAGTAGTTCTCCCAGTTAATGTTTGGATAATTGAAATCACCCAATATTAGGGTGTTTGGTAGGACCTTTATGCTTCCCAGTGTTTCCAGGAACATGGAATGGGGGTCCTGGGACATGATGGGTGATCTGTAGCAAGCTACAATTTGAATTGCAGTTTTGCTCATTGTTAGTTGCATGTGGATGATCTCTGAAGCATCGTGCTGTGCCACTAACCTGGCGGTGTGGGTATCCTTGATGAATATGGATATGCCCCCGCCTTTTGTATTTCGGTTTGGGTTCTGTGGCCGAAATGTATGGTATGAGTTGTAGCCTGGTAGTGCTGGGGTACTCTCTGGAGCCTTAAACCAGGTTTCTGTTACTGCACATATATCAATTTTCTCCATACTGAGGAGTGCCTCGAGTGCATGCATTTTGAGGTTCAGACTTCTGGCATTGAGTAGCACTACCCTCAGTTTTTTGTTACTTGTGCTATTTACGGCAGTAGGTTTGTCTTTTGAGTCTTGCCTAAAAAAGGCACTATGGGGGTGGCAAGAGCCTTGGCCAGTATTTGAAAGCCTAATGGTGACAGGTGCAAGCCATCTCTAGAGAAGCAGTGTGGCTTGTCGAGCATGTCATCCCAGGTGGACAGACACTGGATCCCCTCTGAATGACATCAGAAACGTAGCCAATTGTTGAAATTGAGAATTTTTTCTTTATACCATGGTGTCATTCTTGGTGAGGGCAGGATGCTACTCAGGGTCAGGGTCATACCGGCCTGGGCTATGTGATCAGAGAGCTCTTCCATGTCTCTTTTCATGTAGTCCAGAGAGGTATGGCTCAGGTCATTCACACCAACATGGACAATGACAGAGTCATATTTGTACTTGTTCTGTAGTGACCTGAGTGCTTGTATTATTTGGCGGCTCCTGGCACCCGACAAACAGCTAACAGTAACCTTCTCCTTATTCAGCCTAGTGAGTGGGACGTCAGTGTGCCTGACTACAGAGTCACCTATTACTAGTATGTTGGGTATGTTATTTTGCCTTAAGGGCTGTGATTGCATGGCATACTGGTTTTGTGAAGTATGTGTTTCATGGTTTGTGTTGGGGGGTGGAGGTTGCTTGGATGTTTGCATTGGAGGTCTCTTTTGGTTTTGCAGATTTTTACTTAGAGCCTCCGAGTATGTTTTCATGTATTTATGTGTGTTTTTTTCCAGTGCTGCTTTAATGGGTTTATGTGAGACTGGTGGTGTGATGCAAGTATTTCCCTTCTCCTCTTGACTGTCTGATCCAGTCTTGGGTTGAGAGAGCTTAGCCTCCAGTTTGGCTGTATAATTGCATCTCCCGCATGTATTAGTGTTTGGTGGTAGGAGGAGGGGATTGTCTGTGTACATGAGGCAGTTGTAACATTGCCTCAAAATACCCAGATTCACCAGTTGGACTGGAGAGTACACCTGAAACTGCCCTTTGGACATGCTTGGATAGGTACAGTGAACTGTTTTACTGGATGGCTGGTAAGGTCGAATAGAGAGCCTAGTCCTTCTGTACAGTACAGGAGGGTCTGGTGCTACTGTTTATAAGTGCTTGCTATCAGTTTTGAGTAAGTGCCAGGCTGAGAAATGAGTGGCTTGAGTGCTTAAGTTGAAATTTTGTCTAGTTCCAAGGGAAAAATTAAAGAGGAGACTTTGTATAGCTGGGAATAGTTTTACCCTAGCTAACCGGCGCTGCCCTGTGCGCAAAATCGAGCAAATACGGTATTTATAGCAGGGAAACGAAAGAGATAGAAATTAGCCCAAAATGGCCAATAAACTACTAATTTCTGGGCTGAAACCACTCCTCCATGGACAGACAGGCTGCTTAAAGCTCCCCTCTCTCACAGGTAAACAGAGAACTTCCTTCTATCCAAGTAAGGTATGGGCAAACACAGAGATTTGTAACACAGAAGGTTTAATGCCAGTGAGGGAAACAGATTCCCTATAAAGACTTCCATGACCAGTGTCTGTTTTGCCTAGGTTCCTCTCATGACCATACATCCTGTTCCTTCTGTCAGGCCTTTGTACCTAAAACCCTTCATAGTAGAGTCTCTTCTATGGTGCTGTGTCTTGAAAAGCAGTGTCTTAAGCTTCTTGTGAAAGATACAATGGAGGGAACATCCAGCTCCGAGGGACAGCTATCAGTAAAGAAGAAAGCCAAGAAGCCTAGGCTGGAATCTTCTGCTGTTCAGCCTCTGCCAGGCATCTCTTCCAAGGTGAGTGAATGCCCTGAGGTTCACCTGGCTTTATTGTTGGATTCCTCTCCCATGAATGGGTTGGAGGCCAGCAGTGATTCAACTTTAAACAAGTCCGAGGACACATTGCAGACATCTGTTTTAGACATTCAGGGGGAACCACAGCTGATTATCTCTGAGGGGCCTAGGGGTATTCCTCAAATATTAGTCAGAGAAGAAGACCTTACTACCATCACTGAATGCCGTCCTGGTTCAGAGCCTTCCACATTTTATAAGGCTGATGTCCCATTGAAGAAAAAGCAAAAGACTAAACATATCACTCCTTTCCCTCCCCTTCCCCTCATTCCAAATGTCCTGTTCAAAATTCAACAGGATGCTCCCAAAATCTTGTTGGTGATGCCCTTTTGGCTGACACAGCATTGTTTCCCTCTTTTGCATTTAGCCAAGGGCAATTATCACAAGTTACCTCAAAGGGTGGACCTACTTACATAAGACAAGGGATCTCTCATTCATCCCCACCTGTCCACTCTTCAACTGACACTGTGAGGGATAGGATTTTGATTCCACATAGACACCTTTTTTCTAAGGATGTGCTTAGGATCCTACACGAGGCCAGGAAATGCAATACAAGGAAACCCTACTTATCCAAATGGAAGAGGTTTTCTGTTGTTGTCTTTCGTAACCTGGATCCACTTTTTGTGGATGTTCCTTTAGTTCTGTCTTATATGTGTGAATTTCTCGATGCTGGGTTGGCTTATTCTTCTGTTAAGGCCCACTTATCAGCTATTTCTGATTGTTTGCCTTTATCTTCTCCTTTAGCTTCTAGATTTGATGCTAAACAATTCCTAAAAAGTCTCCATCTTATTAGGCCTCCAGGAAGCCTGTTTCTATTTCCTGGGATGTTAATTTTGTTTTGGAAAAATTGACTCGGGCTCCTTTTGAGCCTGCTGCTTCAGCTTCCTTGCAACATTGTTCTTGGAAGACTGTGCTTTTGTTAGCCCTTACTTCTGCCAGATGGGTGTGTGAGTTTCAAGCTATTATGGATTGTCCTCCTCTTTTGGTGTTTCATAAGGACAGGCTGTCCTTGTGTACTAATCCTTCTTTTATGCCCAAGGTAGTGAATAAGTTGCCCTTTAAACAGTCTATTAATTTGCCCACTTTTTCCCCTCTCTATACTCTGCCAGTCAGAAGGTGCTACACATGCTGGATGTGTATAGACAACTCCGATTTTATTTGGATAAGACTGAGACTATTAGGAAATCTGATCAGCTCTTTGTTCCTTCCATCTTAGGTCCTTAGGATTAGCTGTATCCAATCAACCTATTTCTTCTTGGATCTGAAAAGCTATTTCTTTCTTTTTGTTATTCCTTTTCATGGTAAGAGCCTTCATTATTCTGTTAAGGCTCATTCTACTAAGACTGTGGCTTTTTCTGGTACTTTTTTCAAGGATATGGATACTAACTCTGTTGTTGAGGCAGTTACCTGGACTTCAGTGCATACATTTGCCAAGCACTAAAAGTTGGATTGAATCTCCAGAGCTAGAACTGGTTTTGCTAGGGCCATCCTTCATGGCTTCTTAGAAGGCTCTGCTGATCCTTCCTCCTGCCATGTTTCTTCCTAAGCTTTGGCACTGCACTAATGTTATGAATACTGCAACAGTGAAATGGAAGGACATAGTACATTTGTGTAAAATCTTACCGTAATGGTAGATATCCTTCTCTTCACTGTTGCAGTATTCACTCCCTCCCTCTTCCCCTGGTACATTTGCCTTCTGGATGTACTGGTTACTTTTTTCTTTTCCTTGGACTGGCATTCCTACTGGGGCTCTCAGTTCTCAGGATGGTACATCTGAATGTCACTTTTATGCCCAACGAATGCAAGGAGTTTACATGTGACATACAGCGCACCTTAAAGCAACCTAAAGACTTTGGTATACTGGCTCGACTTTGGGCCACCCTTGGCAGGGAATTCCTAATGTTATGAATACTGCAACAGTGAAGAAAAGGACATCTATTATTATGGTAAGATTTTATACAACTGTACTTTCTGCTTGTAATTTTTTTTTAATAATAGTTCATTATTAACAGGTTATGTGGACACATACCACTACAAATCTCTTGACAGCAATTCTGATGATGCTTTGTCCTGTTGTACCCTATATAATAAAAAGGACAGAGAAAAAAAACAATAATAGCTCGGTGCAGAAGGAGGCAATAAGCCTATCTTGTCTGCCCTGTAAGAGCAATCAGTATAGTACATTCCAATACTCTCCATAAACATGTACTGTGCATCCATGGAATTGACTACCAGAATTGATGGTAGAGGGGGATCCTCAGTGAGATTCAAAAGGCATGGAACAAATGGCGATATGGTGAATAGGAACCTGGGAGTGGAGGTGATAAAGAATGTTAAATGTATTTAACAGTCTAAATAGGTTTATTGTCTGAAAGAAAATAGCTGAGGTTGGGTGTTCCTTATTGATTAATTTAGGCTTTCAAAAGGTTTGGCTCTAAACATTGTTTATTTTTCAGTTATCTCACAGAAGCTGTGCTACAAAAGAGCAGTTTATTAAAATTTGTAAAACAAAAATGAGTGTTCACAAATTAATGTATTGTTGAAGTGAAATATGAAAATGAACTGTTTATTGGTACTTTAGAGATGAATAGAGTTGATACTATAAAATCAGAAAATGTATAACAGAGTGAGAATATGTCTGTAAATTAATACTGAGTCAATTGACAAAATGTAGCATTCAAATTAACTACTAGTACAAAATATATTATATCTTGTCAGAAAATACTTTTAATATTCAGTTCAAAGCTGTGTGTACATTGTTAACCAATTCTGGCTACTTGGTGGTACCTTAATGTTAGAAATCCCTGACATACAAGTAGAAACACAAATTTCATATTGCTTTTCAGATGGTTGTGCTTAAAGAAATGAATTATTTTAATGTTTTGGTTATGTGGATTGTACGAATCTAGGAATGGTAAAAATAATTAACAGTAAAAATACAAAAACTACACATGTTCAAAATTAGTCATAGTTGAATTGCAGATATCATTCATATTGTCACAAAGACATCTTGAATACTACACAAAACCATACAAATGATATCCTGCATGACTATACTAGTGTGTTTATAGATTTAAGAAATTTTCTAGGAATATATTTCATACAAATAAAACCTTGTAAACTCCAGGTGATACATGTTAATATTACTTGTAATACTGAGAATAAGTATAACAGTAAATGAAGCCCATGGAAAGCTTTGCTATCATTAAGAAAGAATTAGAGCAGAACGGGCAGCTGTCTGACTCCTGTTGTAAACAAAGATGGCCAAGCTTCATATGTATATAGATACATGTCTGAGGAAAGTAACTGAGACACAGCAATGCACGCAACTTATAGTTAAAGAAGTGGTCCGAAGAATACCAGAGGCTGTTTTTCTTAGTAGTAATTCTGACGCCCATGTTTGAAGTCAAACAGGTATTACATCGATTTCTGGGAATGCCTCACTCGAGGCACTCCTTAAAATGGAGAACATCATAATCAATATCTGTGCAGTGACTGAGACCTGGTTCAAGGCTTCAGAGAGCACCCCTGCACTACCAGGCTATAACTCATACCACACTTTTCGGCCATGTAACCTGGACCGAAAGACCAAAGGCGGAGGTGTGTCCATATTCATTAAGGATATCCACACCTCCAGGCTAGTTGCTCAGCATAATGCATCCGAGGTTATCCAAGTGCAACTAACTCTGGGCAAAACTGCAATCCAAACTGTAGCTTGCTACAGATCCCCCACCATGCCCCAGGATTCCCACTCCTCTTTTCTTGATGTACTGGAAAATATTAGGGTTCAACCAAACACCCTAATAATGGGTGACTTCAACTACCCCACCGTTAACTGGGAAAACTACTCGTGTACCAACTCCTTAGCTCAACGCTTTCTGGAATTCATAAACTCCAATGCCCTAGATCAACTTATCCACATCGCCACCAGGGGCAACAATATCCTAGACCTAGTCATTACCAACGTGAGTGACCGGTGTTCCACACCTGAAGTCAATTCCTCTTTGGTCTGATCCGACCATAAGCTAATCACCCTTGATATTGACATCCCGCCCCCACCCCCATTTAGGAAATCACAGCAAAAAATTTCTCCAAAGCTAACTTTATGCTTCTTAAGACAGAAGTGGTGAACTTCATGACACCCATGCAGATGGACAATACAGTTACAACTGCTGAATCCTACACAAATGCACTCTATAAGCACTTACACGAGTGCATGGATCGTGCTATCCCAAACAGAACCAAGATGCTATCCTCCAAAAACAGGAAGCCAATCTGGTGGTCCCCTGTCATAAACAAACTGTACAACAGAAGGAAGAAACTGTTGCAAAAGAGAGTAAAATCCCATGATTGGAGGAGCTCCCTGGTCAGCCTCAGTAAGAAGCTGAGATCCCTTATAAGATCCTCCAAAGCTAGCTACGAAAACAGAATTGCCACTAATTCTAAGGACAATCACAAAGCATTCTATAGCTATGTCAAGAATCTCAATGGCAACACCCAGATCTGCTCTGAGTTACAGCACAACGGCACTAAAATTACAGAACCAACTGATATTGCCAACATCCTAGCAGATAGGTTCGGTGCTAACTTTACCCCCCCACCCCCAAAGGGCCCATATCTATACAGAAAGAATGCAGAGTCCCTGTAAATCACAACTACACAGGTAAAAGCTGCACTCTCTAAAGCCAAAAACACAGCATCCATGGGACCGGACAACATCCCAGGCTGCGTTTTACATGAACTTCAGAATAAACTGGCTCCCCCACTTAAGCACCATGTTCAATAATAGCCTCCCATCAGGCTTTGTGCCCACTGAATGGTGCACAGCAACAGTTATCCCACTCCACAAAGGGGGAGCCACCACTGATCCCACGAACTATCGATCTATTAGCCTGACGAGCCTGGTCTGCAAGGCCATGGAACGTATCATCATGGAACTCATAAACAAAGACATTGATAACCTCCAAACTCTGGATCCCACCCAGTTTGGCTTTGTGAAAGGCAGATCATGCCTCCTGAACCTGATCAACTTCTTTGAGGCAGTCACCAAAGACGTAGATGAGGGTAAGGTGGTACACACAGCCTATCTTGACCTCGCCAAGGCTTTCAACACCACCCCCCATTCTGGAATTATAGCTAAACTCACTAAACTAGGTATAAATCCCTATGTCACAAGATGGGTTGCCAACTGGCTCAATGACAGAACCCACACTGTAAAAGTTGCAGACTCCAAATCTGACCTCAAAGCAGTGACAAGTGGAGTACCACAGGGTTCTGTCCTGGGACCTCTCCTGTTTGGTATCTACTTCTCTAAAGTACAGGCTAACACAGAAGGCCTCTGGCTAACAAAGTTCGCAGATGACTGCAAACTAGGAGCCATAGTCAAGTCCCCAAATAATGTGGACATCCTACAGAAGGGCCTCGCTGAGACAGATGCCTGGTGTCAGAGCCATGGCCTCAAGCTCAATGCAAAAAAGTGCAGTGTCACCCCCTTTGGTAAAAACTCTGTACCCATGAACTACCACATAGGCAGCAATCTACTTAACACTGAATGCATGATAAGAGACCTTGAGACCCAGGTGGACAGTAGTCTCTCCTTTGATAGTCACATTGCCACTGTAGTCAGGAAGTCCTTCTACATGGCACACCTCATCATAAAAGGGTTCTCATCCAGGAAAAAAGAGGTCATTGTTCTCCTCTAATTGACACTCATTAGACCCATTATAGAGTACAACGCCCCTTTTGGAATGTACCTCACAAGACATCTGCAGCAGCTGGAAAGACCACAGAAGTACCTCACAAAGAGGATTACTGGCCTCAAACAGATGCCCTACACTGACCGTCTCAAAAAACTCCAGCTTTACTCCATAGCATATCGCCTACTCCGAGGTGATCTCTGCCTAACATATAAAGCTATGTCAAACCCAGAGCTGTTGGACATGCTACACCTAAAGAAATCCCAATCCCTCCGAGCTACACGCTCTAGGGACCTAAACCTTGTCACCACAATAAACAGGACATGCTGGAGGGATAGATTCCTGTCCCAGAGACTTCCCATACTCTGGGACAGGCTACCCATCTATGTCAAGCAAAGTTCTTCATTAGGACTCTTCAAGAAAAATCTTGATGAGTGTATGGGTAATAGGAAATACACCCCGGGGATCACTTCTGTGTCTCTGCTTGACAGTGGCACAGGAAAATAACTTTCTTGGGTTTCCAGGGAATCTTGCTGGCTAGGCTTATGTAGGCCCTTGGGCCGATAGCCTAGTACCTACCTATGAACCTATGATGAAATGTCCTGCAAAGTTTGTCCCCAATATGTCTGAAATAAATATGTTTCTGATAAAGTTGTTACAGCAAGACATAGTCTGGAAAGGGTACTTTAACAGGAAAATGTTTTGCAAATGTTTAATGTTGGAGCATCTGTGACTATCTTATTTATAAGTGATGAGGTAAATAAGCCAACTATGTTGCCAGTCAGAACAGTATAAGATCTATGGTTCTACACGTGAGTTGGGCAGCTGCCTGTGGTTCAAGACCATTTAAATATACAGAAAACATGTATGCTTGGATAGGAACCTAAACCTATAGGCTCAGATAGAAAAACAACTGTTAACAATACTGAATGGATGTGAGAAATCTCACAAATCTTCTTAAGTAAAAAAGTTCAATTAGAAACAGACCAAAAACCCTTGTAAAGCATATTCAAACAAGTCTTTGGCAAGGCTTCTCTGAGATTGTAGAGGGTAGTATTTAACCTAAAGAAGTATGACCTGAAAGTAAGCAGAAAGCAGACATTGAAGTACAAATAACAGATATGCTTAGTAGAGCTTATTTATCAGAAAAGCATGATGACCCGACAGAAGAAAAACTAGTGATTTGTTTGGTAACAGCACAATTACTAATGACAGAAGAAAAAGTGAAAGAATTTCAGAGGTGTACTAATCCTTGCTTAGAAATGTAACTACTTAATTACTGTTCATGAATGACCTGTACAAAATCATCACTAAGGAAACACATTCAGTTTTACTTTTCTTTACAAGAAGAAATAAGTTGCGTCTAATGCTTAATGTTTAAAGCTGTGAAAATGATGGTTACAAGTTAACTAGGAAGAAAATGGTTGGGAGAACGAGTCACATGGGGGAAAGGTAAAATGCAAAGAAGGCGCAAGAGAGATATAAAATTTGACCATGAAATAGAATTAGCATTACAGAGTTTTCATCTGCAATACATACTAAAATGGCAATCTAAAGGAAGAGATTTTAGCAGAGTCAGTTCCACATCATCAATTGAACTAAGTTGGTACATTTTTGATCTACTACAGAGAAGACATGCACCTTATATGTTTGAATATTATTCCAAGTTCTCCGAATAATAATAACTTAACAGTCAACAAGGGCAAATTTAGTTTAATGCATTAAATTCGATATTCTTGAGACAATGGGTATCTGACTATGGTATGCATTACACAAGTCCAGAATTAAAAAAAATACTATGGTTGACTGGAAATTCAGACATGTAGCATTCACTGCACGCTATCCTCAGTCTAATGGGCACATGGAGGCCACTATCTAAGCAGGAATCTTTTGAGGAAAAGCTGTGGCAGGATATGTCTGGACTGTCATCTTGCAATTCTGGAACCAGGAGCGGCCCTAGGTTCAACTCCTGCCCTAGGCAAAAGGGCTCCACATCACCCCCCACCATACCATCCGGTGCCCCCATCCTGGTCTACCTACACCAAATAAATACTGGAAAAGTGCCCCTGCTACAGTGGCGCCCTAGGCGGCTGCCTAGTTGGCCTATGCCTAAGGCTGGCTATGCCTGGAACAAAGGAATAATCCACTACAGGGACTAATACATCTTGGAATGCATCATGCATTTGTACTCATTTCATGTGCAAAAGTAAGGCTTTTAATATATCTTCTGTGGAAGTACTTGGGACTGTTACATCATTTTGAAACACGGGTACCATATTTTTACAATGTGAGTGTGTATTATGTATGTGTAGCAGTCTATACCAAGTGTCAGCAGTCTATGGTCTCCATATACATGTTTTCTTATTGCTTATGAGTTTCAGTCTAAACATTTTCTGCTTTCTTCAATCCTGCAATGCTCCTTTTTAGCTCCTTTTCATGGGTACGCTTTCTGTGATAGTCTTATATAGAAAATAGCTGTAGTTCTGAGTTGACAGTGGTCACCTCCTGTAGCTTCTTATCTGTTTTTTTTTCTTTTAGTAAAAAAATGTACATGAAACAAGAAATAAAAAAAACAGTCTTTGCCCTTTTTAAACATATTCAAACAGAATCAACTTCCTATTTTACAAGTTTCAGTACTTTCACATATAGCCACTTCAGATATAACAAATCACTGCAGAGCATAATGTTTGAGATGGCTAAAGAAATCCCCACACTACAAACATAAAGACGGTTAGGAGACAGCCTATGTTTCAGATAGCCCAGTGTTTCTGTGGACTGCAGAAAGATTAGATGTCATTCGGATGAAATGACAGTGCCAGTATTTATCTATCTAGATACCCACATTGCAGTGGGTCATGAACATCAGTAAGTAGTTTGTGCCACTGATATAGGGCTGAAGCATTGTTTGGGGAAATTTTAAACAATTTTAATTAAAAAAAACTGATTTTCCATACCTGTGTATACAAGCAAAAAATGCAGAATAAACCAGACATAAGGACATTGCCACACTATTCAGTTTACACTGATTATAAAACAACTTTGTTATACACTTTGACAAGACATGAACTGATAAGATTAGTGTTAGTCTTACAATAATTATTTAAATTATCATAAATTTATTTTTACTCAGCTAGATATCTGTGGTTCAGAAGTGGTGCTGTCTTATTTGTTCTGCTTTTAAGTTTTATCAAGGATTTGCTGGCAGTATGTTTAGAGTGATAAGTTCAGATGAATTTAGGAATGTGCCGAACTGATAGTCATGTGATCTTTTAATGGAGGCAAACTATAATTTTTCGTTCATTTAATAGATATTTATAGAAAGGTTATATGTCTTTACAGCATGATTAGTATAGAAACTAAGTCACTAAAATATCTGTTCAGCTCTCAGGCCTTTTAGAGGTGGAGAAAGAAAACAGTGTTGTTTTTCCCTTGCAATTGCTTTCCTGTACTGACATGCAAGGCAATTACTCAGAGATTTTCAAATGGCCAATATGCATTTTAACAGAATGATGTTGCTGCTGTTACTATTTACTTATTTTTATTTTATTAAGTGGCCCACTAGGCTTGCGGTCTGTTTTCAGTGGAAGTCTGTGGTGGTATTGATATTGACAAGGGAAATTTTGACAGGCACCTGGGAAATTTCTCCACCATCTTGTGAAAGAATCATGGTGTCAGGAAGTCTTGCAGAATGCAGAGGATCTATGACCATAGGTAATGGAGTACAAGTGCTTATCCTTGTATCAAGTGGCTTGCATACTTAAGATGTTATTCACTATCTGGTTGTAAAGGATTTAAGAACTTATGTGGACAGTGACCTAACTTTCAACCAGCATGAGCCCATTGTACAAAAGTTCTATATTGCACAGTTTATCAACAAAGGGATTGTACACTATCTAGGGATGTTATTGTTCCCCTTTACTTAGCTCTCATTAGGCCAGTCACCGAGTATATTTCTCTCCTGACATATGCAACAGCTTGAATGCCCACAGAGATACCTTGCTAAAATGATAGAAGGCCTAAATAACATGCCCCACACAGATTGAAAGCCATGTAATTATACTCTGCATCCTACAGAATGTCAAAAGATGACGTGTGTCTGGCATACAAGGCCTCATCTGACCCAGTTCAGCTAGACCTACTGCACATCAACAAGTCAAATGACATAAGAAATACTCGGTCCAGGGACCTATACTTCTTTTGTACCATTAGCAGAACACTTTGGAGGGACAGATATATCTTGTAGAGGATGTAAAAGCAAAGCTTATCCTGTCCGTATTCAAGCAAAACTTGGATCTATGGATGGGAAACATTTACCCTAGGAATGCTTCCCTGTACTACTAATGGACAGAGGCAGCTCCTAAAAGCTTTATCCCATGCATGGGGCCCGACAAATTATCTGTAGTATAATGCCAGTTATTCTCTCTAGAGTCAATATATAGACCATGGTATGGATAAGGCCAATCTAAAAACTTAATGAGATAATTTAATTCATTCACCAAAAAGGAAACAGGCTAGGCTTACAATAGCCTTCAAGGGCAGATAGCCTAATATTTCCCCATGAAGATATGTTATTGCTGGGTGCTGAAATGTCATCATATTCCTACTCTGTATGAAAGGATAGAAAGCAGAACTGTGAAGTCTTCTGATGTGGCTGAAGTACTAACATTTTTGTAAGACTTGGAAAAGTTTCGGCCACATCATGTGAAGCTAATGAATCTCTAGATTCACTTGAGGAGACTTTGATAGCTTTTCGAGAAAGGAAGTGATTTGGAAACCAGGAATTCCTCCACAAATCTTTGCCGAAGCTCTGAGGAAGCAACTTAAAAACGGCAAGCAATTGATCCAAATAGAAGAGAAACAGACCAATGATTTTCTACTGCAGTTTTATCTACTACTGGGAACCTGCATATAAAGGTATAATTTCTGGAATTAAATGTTCCATCTAACAGGTATGTGAAATAGTACGTATCCCAACTGGGGCAACATAAGACTTGCATTTAAAAAACTGAAGTCACTTTACAATCTATCTTTCATAATTTTATCAAAAAAAATATATACCCTGATCTTCCTTTTCAATTTATGATTTACATTTAAACTGAATATAGTAAATTTAAATATGGTCCCAGAACTTTTAATTAGCAGAAAGCAAAGTTTATTTGCTATTACTCAAATATTGTCAAAGAGCTGATCAGTAGCAATGTATTAAAGACAAACAAAAGGTTTGGACTAAAGATGGGAAGGGATAATAAATATGTTAGCAAAAGTTGGGCATCTAACCACATTGAAAATCAAATGTTTGAGTGCTGACGCATTTTATGATATGTGGGACAATCAAAGAATTTTGCATTTAATATATTAGGTTACATCAGAGGAAACTGCACCCCATTAATTTGTGTACCTTGTGATCAGGGATGCCATTCTAGCATAATTGCAATAAGAACTACATCACATGCTGTACTAGAGAGCATTTTGTGTAATTTGCCCAAAAATAATCATTGAACATAAACTGTGGATGAACTAAATTCTGTAAATAAAGCTGAAGACATAATTGGCCCAATACAGTTGAAAGATACAGGATAATTTTCTTCAAGTGAATCTACCTTTATGTGATCTTAAAAAGAGTTAAAGAAAATGGAATTGCATGATCATAATTATGCACCCAAAACAAATGTAATTTTATGATAGTTTAGCCCCATCGGCATTTAAGGGTAAAACAAGCCATGAAAGTGTCTGATAATTGAAATAGGTCTAAATTAGGAGTACCGACAAAAAATAGAAAATATAAAGGAAGAACTAAAAATAAAAATGAAACTGTTAATAGTTTATTTTCACTTTTATGAAGTTAAACCATTAGCAAATTACTTTTAATCCTTGTAGATGAGCACACTGGTTAAAGTGACTGCAACCTGATGTATGTATGTTGCAAGGTGTTTGAAGAGTTTCTGAGTCTGAACATGGGTACATAACTATTTCTTTAAATTGCAAATGCTGTTGATCATTTTGACAAGGATTGTCTTATTTTGTCATGTTATAAAGATACTTAATTGGTATGTTGTAATACCGGAAAAAGTTGTAATAGTAGTTTTTTTTTAATGTAAGGAAATTTGGTAGAGATTGATTAATATAGACACTTCTGTAATTCCATTATGGAAAACTCTGTGGGAAAAAATTATTCCATTGTTGCAAATGAAGTATGCTGTTTTTTGGAAAGGAGATTTTAACTCTCTAATTTGATAGAATCTAAACCAAGGAGGGAAAGAACAGAAAATTCAGATGCTTGATATAGATAATATTTGATACCATATACAAAAATATCTAGCGGCTGATCAGGATATAACTCTAGGAAAAGAAGTATATTTGTATGGATCTGTTTAATATTTTCTGTGTAAATATTATGCAGAAAACAGGACAGTGTTTAGATAGAGATTAGGATATTAATTGTAGATGTAATTAAGGTTCTGGAACCTATATGGAAAGGATTGTTTAATACGAGGAAATATTTGTTTTTAGATGAAGAACTTGTTTTGTATCTGAATAGAATTTTGAAAGACCAACAAGGACATAGGCAACCTTTAGACATTGGACCCAACCCAGTTTGGCTTTAGGGAAGATCATGCCTACTAAACCTGGGCTTTTTTGAGAAGGTGAATAAGGCAATCGATGAGGGGAAAATGGTGCATACCACCTACCTGAACTTGGTTAAGGCATTTAATACAATACCCCACTGTGGTATATTTGACAAACTCAACAAATTTGGTGAAAACTACTACATAACTCACTGGATGGACAGCTGACTCACAGACAGGACCCAGTAAGTCAGAATTAGTGACACCACCTCCAGTAAGAGACCGGTCACCAGTGGGTTACCTCAAGGCTCAGTGCTCAGTCTGCTCCTATTTGGC
Organism: Protopterus annectens; assembly: GCF_019279795.1. Classification (NCBI taxonomy): domain Eukaryota; kingdom Metazoa; phylum Chordata; order Ceratodontiformes; family Protopteridae; genus Protopterus; species Protopterus annectens. The sequence goes on from NC_056739.1 coordinate 318,266,237, forward strand.
ATCTACTTCTAGGAGGCAGAGGCAAATGTCAAGGGCCTTTGTTTGACCAAGCTCTGAGATGACTGCAAATTAGGAGGTATCATATCTTTCCCCATGACACAAACATCTTACAAGAGGGTCTAACACAGACAAGAGACTGGTGCCAAAGTCACATACTATAAAACTCAAGGACAAGAAATGCATCATAGTGCCTTTTGGTGAAAACTGCCACCCAGGCTAATTACTGTATCAATACGCTACTCTTAAGAGTTGACCCAGTAGTCAAGGATCTGGAAACATATGTAGACAGTAATCTGACCCTTGACCAACATGTGGCCAAGGTAGTAAGAAAATCTTTTATGTCACCCAACTTAGAAGCACGGGCATGGCATCCAGGCCTAAGGAAGTCATAGTGCCACTTTATTCAGTCCTTATCAGCCCATCATTGAGGATTATGCCCCCATTGGCATGTACTTGTCTAAGCATATGCAACAGTTGGAACACCCACAAAGGTTCTCTACCAGGAGTATCCCGGGTTTAAACACACTGTCCTATACAGATTGTCTTAAAGCCCTATTTCTATACTCTGTCTCCTACAGGTGTCTGAGATGCATTCTGTGCCTGGCATAGAAGGCATCCAGTGATCCAGCTGGGATGTACTTTTTGTGCCTCCACAAAGCAGACAGCATCAGAACCCCTAAATTTAAGAGTTTACATGTTGCTGTGACATCAGACATGTTGTTAAGACAGGTAGTGTCTCAGGGGATCCATTGCTCCTGAACAAGATTCCCATCCATATGAAGCAGAGTCCATCCCTAATCCTATTTAAGCATAACCTTGACCAGTGGATGGGGAAATCAGAAATTCACCCCAGGTCTGGCCTCCATGTATGTAATGTCTAAACTAACATACCCCCCCCCCACATAACATCTAGAATCTTCCCCTTCCTAATAAACTCTCATGATACATAGATACACAATTGGGTTGGATTGCATGGCTAGGCTTTTAAAGGCCCTGGTGGTCATTAATATAGAATATAACTATGAACTCCTATTAAAGAAATGGTTATGTCTTTTGCATCCAGTGGTGGTACTGAGTCAAAATTAAATTGATTCAGAAAAATTGAAGAAGATTAGGTATTAAGAAATGAGCTGTACTGAATCACAATGAGCGTACTCAATACATAATTTTGGTATATTATCAGGCACTTCTAACATCAATATAAGAAACTATTTTTTCAATTATCAAGGAGTAATGACAGAACAGTTATGGCATTAAAAGTATTTATGTCAATGGATGGAAAACAGAATGCTTCCTTTGTGTAATAGTGGTGCCAGAGATAAAAAAATTATAGATGCATTTTATAATTTGCTGGGTCAATTATGATGTCATCTTTGATATGTTAAAGTGAAGCCAATACTTCTGTTGAAATACATTTCTTAGCAACACACTAACAGATAGCCAAGTCATTTAGAATTTAAGCTATATAAAGGGGTGTTAACACAGATTAGTGGCAGTTACAGACATTATTGAAGGTGTCTATGAATGATATGACAAATAAATAAGTACAGATATTATTGAAGGATCTTGATGAATGGAGTGAGAAAGTAATAAGTAGGTAATTAGCTCTCAAGTTTTATACAGGAGTCTTAAAAATATTATGAAAGGAGGAGAAAAATAAAATTTATCTAACTGGAAAAATACTTCTTTTCTTGATTATACCATTTTAGCAATTATGCTACTGAAAAAGTCCATATTAGAAAAACAATCAAGTTTTATATATATATATATATATATATATATATATATATATATATATATATATATATATATATATATATCTATAAGTTACTGGGTTATTTCAGGGACCAGGCTTACATTATTTACTATGTGGTGTTAAGAACTGTCACTAAAAATGGACAGATTCAAAAACAAAATGGATATTATCAAACAAGAATGCAGTAAACAATTGGAACTTCTAAATGGAATAGTAAAAAAAATCTGACCAGATTCTTGCCTTAGAGGAAACAATAACTGCCCTAGTTACTAGAGTGACAGAAAATTAACATCATAATGAATTTCTTCTGAAACAAAACACCAGGCTGATTGAGAAACTGGAAGACAGTGAAAGTAGATCAAGGAGGAATAACATAAGAATAAATGGAATTCCTGAGAAAGAAGAGGGTGCTAACATGATTCAGTTCCTGAATAAGTGGTTTTCATCAGCACTAAACATGCCTCAATCCCTCTCTTTTGGAATTGAGAGGGCTCATCGGTTCCTGGTAAATCCAGCTTAATCTCTGAGTTCATGTAACCCCAGGTCTATAATAGTTAGATTTCTTTCCTCACAAGACAAGGACTTGGTGCTGAAATCAGCTTGGACTAATTCCCCTATCAAGATGGGTGAAAAAGTTATTCGATTTGACAATGACTACACTTCTACAGACATGTCCAGAAGAAAGGAGTGTGTTCCTCTATTTAAGTCCTTGAAAAAAGCCAATATTAAAGCCCAAATTATTTTTCCTGCAAAAAATAAAATTCACCTTACCAGAAGGAGTGAAGATATTTGATTCCCTACAAGAAGCAGTAGAATTTATCCAAAAGAAGAAAATACTGTCGGACATAGAAAAAAATGAATGGTCATCGCAGAGTTTAAAGAGACAGGCAACAAAAAATAGATGATCTGTGAAGGAAGGAGCAAACAAAACTACAAAACTAAAGGACAAATGAATAAATTCCTTCTAATTTTAAATGCTTTGTTTTATGAATCATAATATATTTTATTCTGAAACGTCTCTATGCTGTAAGGTAATGTGAATAATTTTTTATTAACTTTCTCTTTTCCTTTCTATATCCATTTCTTCTAATTACATATAGTACTAAGTATTTAAATAACATTCTCTCTCTCTCTCTCTTCTTTCTTCCTATTCTTTTTTGTACCAATGTTCCTTTTCTCTCTTTTCCCCATTATAAGTACTTTACATAATTTTTCTTTTTAAATAACTACAAATGATATATGCCATCTAATTCTTCAGTAATAGTATAATTTGACTTAATACCAAAGTGCATTTTTTTCTAGTGGGTCAGTGGTGGGGTAACAAGGTGTTTCTGATTCGTGTTTCTAACTAGATGTTTTAGACTCTTTGTTTAGATACATTTAAAAATTAATACAGTACATTGATGGTGTTTTATAGATAGCTAAATATAAGTTGTATATATATATATATATATATATATATATATATATATATATATATATATATATATATATATATATATATATATATATATATATATATATATATATATATATATATATATATATATATATATATATATATATATATATATATATATATATATATATATATATATATATATTAGGTTCTTTTTTTTCACTCTGGCCTGGTTAACTGGTGGGTAAATGATTCAAATGTTATAATATGATTTTCTTCACTAGAGACAACAAATGTGCATTTTTTGGCTATAGAAAATATGTTTTTTTCTTTCTTATTTGCAATCTCAGATTTATATCTGAGATAAAACTGCTAGTGATGGAATGCATAACCGATAGAACAGCAGTTTCTGTTTCAACCCACAAGACATATGAGCATGACAGATTCTTGCTATAACCAACGATGTAGGAATGTGTTTTATCTTTCAGAAGCATAGCTGCTGGGGTGTGGCCTAGATGCCAGTCTGATAGCAGCAGAAATCCAGAGCTCTGTTAGATTTTAATATCCTGACAGGAAATATATTTTAATTTTTAGAAAAATCTAACTAAAAGTATACTAAAAGTTAAATTAACAGACTCTATTATTTTCTAAAAATTAATACATAGTCAGATCTAAAAATGAATACATAGTTAGATACTTTTTAACAAGTTTATGAAGCTGCAGCTTGAGGAAACAACAGTGATGACATCATTTCACCTTTTGAACTTGTTAAATGGTTGTGCTTAGAATTCTTTTCTCTTGAAATACTGTTATCCTTCACTAGATACTTTAAATGGTAAATAATTAGTTCTGATAAAAGTGTTTAACTCCTTTGAAAATGCCTATGTTCTCTTATAGATGCCTACATTCTGCAAATTTAATGACACTATTAGTAACTAAATGACATCAGGTGAACTAGGAGCTGCATTAGAAAACTCATTATGCATATTAACATCAGACTTATGTTATATAACTAAACCTTCAGTAACTAAACAGAGGGTTGTGAGGCCCCCTTTTCTTTCTCTGTCTCTCTCTCCCCTTCCTGATGAAAGATGTCAACCTAGATATTGTTAATACATATGAGTAATATGTATATAATTGGAAAATATAATAGTTATGTTGTAATAAGTGTTTATATATATATATATATATATATATATATATATATATATATATATATATATATATATATATGCAACAGATCCTTACATGAAAAAAATATTAACCAGGATGAAGGAACACACTCTTGATAGTTAGAATACTGGTAAATGAAATGCTTCACGATAAAAAAATATATTTATTTTGAGCCGTTTTACAAACGCTTTTCATCAGAGCCTTCTCCAACTTCTTCAGAATATAGGTTGAACAAACAGTGCCCCTCCCCAATCATACAAATATAAACCCCTCTAATTGATTAATTAATCACCTGACTGTTTGTACCTTGACATGATAAAAAACCTCTCATTAAAAAAATACATCTCATTAGAAAAAAGTGCCGATTGTGGCTATTCCTTTGCCACAAATATACTGACAGAACATAGCTCCGAAGTATAAAGAACCATATACATGAATTATAAATTTTTGACAGCTCTAAAATAAAATGAAATAATATTTAATTTCAAGATTATTACCATACTATGAGGGTGACCTTAAATAACAATGTCTCCTTCCCTCAACTGCTGTAAATATTCCATCTGTCATTGGAAAGTAACCCGATCCATGAAAATACGTGACCGGAGAACACTGTTACAGTCCATGCCTAGTGGACAATGGTTAACTCAATCACTTCATCCCAGAGTGAACTGTACACTGTACCTATTGCACTGATGGAAAATTATGTGAAACTAACTATAGAAAAACAAACATCTCTAAAGACAACTGCTATAGTCATACGGTCTGACAATACCTAATTAGAAAATAAATAAATATGCTTGATACTGCCGTGTCAAAATAGGATGTGACCTGACAATATTTCTAACCTAAAATCAAACTAAGGCTCAATATACTTGCATACAAACAGGATGAATGCAAAAAGCCAACTGAATCTCTAAAAGTTGCCGGATTTTCATGCTATGGAGATTGTGTATATGTTTCAATACCGCCACTATAAAATGTGTGGGTAAGTATATACCATAACTGAAGTACACATGATTTAAACACACAAAACCTGGTAGGGTCTTGCCCATCCCAGTTAAGATGAATAAATAAATAACTCTCTAGAGGGGACCTATCTGCTCTCATGTATTCAATAGTCCACTCTCTATACATAAAATAACTCGTTAAAAATATGAAATTAATAATTATTTTCCTAGGAAGAAAAATGATGAATTGGATGAATAAATTGGTTAATACCAATATAAGTTAAAAAATATTGTTATAGGTTCATAGGTTCATAGGTCCATAGGTTCATACTAGGCTATCTGCCCTAGGGCATTTATAAGCCTAGCCAGAGTTGTGTGGCTTTCACCACCCCTTAGGTTGAAGAATACTATACCCATTAGTTTGCCGTGCCTCTGTCCAGCAGTGATACAGAGATGATCCCCGGGGTAAATCTACGATCTCCCATCCACTGGTCAAGATTCCTCTTGAACGGAGCCAGTGAGGTGCTCTGTCTCACATGGACCGGGATTCTGTTCCACAGCATAGGGAGTCTCTGGGTGATGAATCTGTCCTTCCAGCACATCCTATTTATATCCATGTTGAGGTTTAAGTCTCTTACTCTTGTGGCTCTGGTGGATTTGGATTTTTTTAGGTGGAGCATGTCCATTAATTCCGGGTTGGACATGGCCTTGTATGTCAGGCACAGGTCACCTCTGAGCAGACGCTATGTGACTGAATAGAGCTGGAGTTTCTTCAGTCGGGCAGCATATGGCATATTTTTGAGCCCCTTTATCCTTTTGGTGAGGAACTTTTGGGGTCTTTCCAATTGCTGCATGTGTCGGGTAAGATACATTCCGAATGGGGCATTGTACTCAATCATTGGTCTGATAAGTGAAGAGTACAGGGGAACAATGACCTCCCTTGATCTGGATGTGAATCCCTTCATAATCAGGTGGGCAATGTAGAAGGTCCTCCTAACCACTTTGGCAATGTGAGTGTCAAAAGAAAGGTTACTGTCAACTTGGGTCCCCAGGTCCCTGATAACCTCTTCTGTGCTTAATGGATTGCCACCTATGTGGTAACTTGGGGTTACCTTGTTTTTACCAAAGGGTATGACTATATATTTTTTGGCATTTAGCTTAAGGCCATGGCTCTGGCACCAGTTATCCATTTCTATGAGACCTCTCTGAAGGATATCTGTGTCTGATGGATTTTCAACTATGGCGCCCAGTTTGCAGTCATCTGCAAACGTTGTCAGCCACAATCCTCCTATGTTTGCCTGCACTTCTGAAAAGTAGATGCCGGACAAGAGGGGGCCCAGGACTGAGCCCTGTGGGACACCGCTTGTGACCGGCTTGGAGTCTGACATGGCACCAGCAACTCTAACCCTGTGGGTTCTGTCCTTGAGCCAGTTTGCAACCCATCTTGTGACATATGGGTTTACATTTAAGCTGGTGAGCTTTTCTATGATACCCGAGTGGGGTATTGTGTCGAAAGCTTTTGCAAGGTCAAGGTAGGCTGTGTGAACTGCCTTACCCTCATCAATGGCCTTGGTGACTGTTTCAAAAAAGTTGACCAAGTTCAAGAGGCATGATCTGCCCTTGACAAAGCCAAATTGGGTAGGATCCAATGTCTGTAGGTCCCCTATGTCTTTATTTATGAGTTCCATTATGATCCTCTCCATAGCTTTGCAGACCAGGCTTGTTAAGCTTATGGGTCAGTAATTACCAGGGTCAGTAGAAGCACCGCCTTTGTGGAGTGGGACCACAGTTGCCGTATGCCACTCTTTGGGTATGTATCCTGTGGTAAGGCTAAGATTAAACAGCAGCCTTATGTGTGGGTTTAGTTCCTCAATGAGTTTGTGTAGCACACAGCCGGGGACACCATCCAGTCCCATTGATGCTGTGTTTTTAGCTTTAGAGAGAGCAGCTCTCACCTGGGCATTTGAGATGATTGGGAGGCTACACTCTGCTGGGATAGATATTTCTCCTTTTGGGGGGGAGGGAGGGGATGATTGGGAGGCTACACTCTGCTGGGATAGATATTTCTCCTTTTGGGGGGGGGGGGGAGAAATTTTCACTGAACCTGTCTGCCAGTATGTTTGCAATGTCTGTGGGTTCAGTGATTTTTGTATAATTTTGGACTAATTCTGAGCATATCTGGGAGTTTCCACCCAGATTTCTAACATAGCTAAAGAAGGCCTTATGATTGTCTTTTGAGTCCTTGGCGATTTTTCTCTCAAAGTTGGCCTTGGATGATGTTATGAGTGATCGTAGTTTTTTACTAGTATTGATCAGAGAAGTCTTCCCTTTTAGGGATTTTGCTCTATCTTGTAGTAGCTTTCTCCTCTTGTTGTAAAGTTTGTTTATGGCTGGGGTCCACCAGATCGGGCGCTTGCCTTTGGTGGAAAGGGTCTTGATTTTATTTGGGATTGCTTGATCCATGCATTCCTGGAGGTGCTCATAGAAAGCATTTGTAAGGGATTCAGCAGCGTGGATTGTGGTTTCCAATGGCTCAGCGGCCTTGAAGGATACCACACCAGTCTTAAGAAGTGTGAAGTTGGCTTTTGAGAAGTTCTTCACTGTGGTCTTTTTTGTTGGGGGTGGGGGCGGGATGTGGATCTCCAGTGAGATTAGTTTATGGTCTGATCTCACCAATGAGGGATATACTTCCGGTGTGGAGCATTTTCTCCCCATGTTTGTGATGATCAGGTCTAGTATATTTTCACCTCTTGTGAGAATGGTGACAAGTTGTTCCATAGCATTTGAGTTTATGAACTCCAGGAACCTTTGGGCTAGGGTATTGGGGCTTGAGTAATGTTCCCAGTCTATGTTTGGGTAGTTGAAGTCACCCAATATGATGGTGTTTGGAGAGACATTTATACTCTCCATTGTCTTCAGGAAGGCTGTGTGGGGTTCCTGAGTTTGAAAGGATGGCCTGTAACATGCTACAAACTGTAGAGCAGTTTTGCCTATGGTTAATTGCACCTGAATGGTCTCTGATGCTTCGTGTGTTGCCACCAGCCTGGAGGTGTGGGTATCCTTGATGAATATGGATACACCCCCTCCTTTTGTGGTACAGTCCGGGTTTTGGGGCCGGAACGCATGATATGAGGTAAAACCTGATAGTGCAGGGGTGCTCTCAGGAGCCTTGAACCAGGTTTCAGTCACAGCACAGACATCGATATTCTCCATACTGAGGAGGGCTTTGAGGGCATGCATCTTGAGATTTAGACTTCTGGCATTGAGCAGCATTACCCTTACTTTTTTTCCATTATTGTTTTCTAGGGCGGTGGGTTTAGAATTTGAGCCTTGTCTAAAAAAGGCACTATGGGAGTGGCAAGAGCCTTTGCCAATATCCGGAAACCCAAGGGTGACAGGTACAAGCCGTCCCTTGAGAAGCAGCGTGGCTTGTCAAGCATGTCATTCCAGGCAGACAGACATTGGATCCCCTTAGAATGACACCAGAAATTAAGCCAATTATTAAAACTGATCATTTTGTCTCTGTATTGTGGCATCATAGACATATGAAACATAGATATCAACTAAAAACAAGAAAAAACTCTAATTATGATGTATGGAATTAACCTACTCTAACAAGTAACTACAACGAAATAAAATAGACTGACAGATAAAAGGCCTTCCAATGCACAAACATCCAAAATGGGTGTTGTTCATTTCTATTGACATATAATCTCCTTAATAAAACTACATTCCCTTAAATATAAGGGACAACAGTTATAATGGCCAACAGTTATACAGAGTTGCTACCTTAACCTCCTGCCATTTGTAAATACATTTGTAATGGGTGTCCCAGTTTGGCATGCCTGTTGAAATTGAAACGCTTAGCAAGGTAACACAATGGGCATGTATTTACAAATGGCAGGAGGCTAAGGTAGCAACTTTGTATAACTGTTGGCCATTATAACTGTTGTCCCTTATATTTAAGGGAATGCAGTTTTATTAAGGAGATTATATGTCAATAGAAATGAACAACACCCATTTTGGATGTTTGTGCATTGGAAGGCCTTTTATCTGTCAGTCTATTTTATTTCGTTGTAGTTACTTGTTAGAGTAGGTTAATTTCATACATCATAATTAGAGTTTTTTCTTGTTTTTAGTTGATATCTATGTTTCATATGTCTATAACAATATTTTTTAACTTATATTGGTATTAACCAATTTATTCATCCAATTCATCATTTTTCTTCCTAGGAACATAATTATTAATTTCATATTTTTAACGCCTTATTTTATGTATAGAGAGTGGACTATTGAATACATGAGAGCAGATAGGTCCCCTCTAGAGAGTTATTTATTTATTCATCTTAACTGGGATGGGCAAGACCCAACCAGGTTTTGTGTGTATAAATCGTGTGTACTTCAGTTATGGTATATACTTACCCACACATTTTATAGTAGCGGTATTGAAACATATACACGATCTCCATAGCATGAAAATCCGGCAACTTTTAGAGCTTCAGTTGGCTTTTTGCATTCATCCTGTTTGTATGTAAGTATATTGAGCCTTAGTTTAATTTTAGGTAAGAAATATTGTCAGGTCGCATCCTATTTTGACACGGCAGTGTCAAGCATATTTATTTATTTTCTAATTCGGTATTGTCAGACCGTGTGACTATAGAAGTTGTCTTTAGAGATGTTTGTTTTTCTATAGTTAGTTTCACATCATTTTCCACCAGTGCAATAGGTACAGTGTATGGTTCACTCTGGGATGAAGTGATTGAGTTGACCATTATCCACTAGGCATGGACTGGAACAGTGTTCTCTGGTCATGTATTTTCATGGATCGGGTTACTTTCCAGCCAATGACAGATGGAATATTTACAGCAGTCGAGGGAAGCAGACATTGTTATTTAAGGTCACCCTCATAGTATGGTAATAATCTTGAAATTAAATATTATTTCATTTTATTTTAGAGCTGTCAAAAATTTATAATTCATGTATATGGTTCTTTATACTTCGGAGCTATGCTCTGTCAGTATATTTGTGGCAAAGGAATAGCCACAACCGGCACTTTTTTCTAACGAGATGTATTTTTTTAACAAGTGTTTTTTTTATCATGTCAAGGTACAAACATTCAGGTGATTAATTAATCAATTAGAGGGGTTTATATTTGTATGATTGGAGAGGGGCACTGTTTGTTCAACCTGTATTCTGAAGAAGTTTGAGAAGGCTCTGATGAAAAGCGTTTGTAAAACGGCTTAAAATAAATATATCTTTTTATCATGAAGCGTTTCATTTACCAGTATTCTAACTATCACAAGTGTATTCCTTCATCCTGGGAACCTATTTATGGTCTTGCTCGTTCAGTGTTTAGTTTTTTCGGCTTGTTTGTGATGAAAAAATATTAGATAGATGACTGACAAAATGGTTAAATTATCTGATGTTTCTTGAAAAGTCTTGGAAATAATGACAATCTTCTTAACCTTCCGCTTCTAATGTTTATACATACTTTGATCTGATGTGTCTTTCTGGCATATCTACATAGAGGCTGATCTGATGTGTATTTCAGGCATATCTGTGTATTAGAGGTGCTATTATCATATGTGACATATTCATATAGCTTCAGTTATATTGGACACTCTCATTTTAATGTATATTTCATTGATTCAGATTTCTTTAGTTGCTTTCATAATGCTTCTCTTTTTTGTTTTTATATTATATTCTAAGCAGAGATGGATAATTTGTGTCTTTTAGTATTGGAGAAGTGGTGGATGGATGGTTTAGTTAAGTTTTTAACTAAACCAGAAACTTTATGTTTCATGTATGTGTTTGTAAATAGTTTGGGATTTTTTTAAGTAGTGCTTAATACATGTTATGCATCCATGATAAGTAAGTTTTCAGTAGATGTCAAGTCAACACGGAAGAAAGGTCTTTCAGTTAATAATAACATACATATTATAGTCAATGGCTTATAAATGTTTATCATTAAATATTAATCATTTGAACACTAATGTCAAAAGAGCTGGTTTGCTTAAATATATCAACATGCATAAAGCCCAGATTATCTTTTTACAAGAAACCCATTTATTAAAAAAAAAATCCACAAAAATAATTATTCAATGGCTATACCATTCTGGCTGATTCATGTTGTAAGACTAAGAGAAGGGGCACTCTTATTCTATGGAAAAATATTTATATCATGCCAGGATTTATAGATACAATTTCAGATAAAGATGGGATGACAAGCATGGTTATTTTGGAAATCGATAGGAAGTATTATACTTTGATTAATACACACTGGATACTTCAACTGAGTACTAAATATGTTGACAAATATCTGGACCTGATTACTTTAAATGCAAAAGGGGAAATTATAGCAACAGATGATTTTAACTGCCTATTATCAGGCAATTATACTTCTAAAAATGGTAAAATAAAATTAACAATGCAAGCCAAGAAGTTAAATGACTTTACAAACCAGATGAACCTTAAAGATATACATGGTCTAAGAGAACATTTTTCCTTATTCTATACTCGCTATTCATATCGGTTTGATACACAAACAAACATTGATAAGGTCTTTGTATCAAATAATATATACTCTAAAATAAGTGACATATCTATAATGACTTGTCCACTTTCAGACCATAATGCTATAAACTTTACATTAACTACATATACAGATGATTTAAGATTTCTTCAAAGAATTTCTGCTTACATAACTAAGTTAAATGACTTTAGGGAATGGATAATGAAAGAAATAGACATGTTTATGTAAACAAATGATAATGGTGAAGTGACTGATACTATACTGTGGGACATCTTTAAAGTTTATATATATGGTAGAATAAAATCTTGGTACTTTAAAAAGGAGAGGGTGGGACAAAGAACTTTTAGACTTACAAAAAAACATAGACAAGATAACAATGGATGCAAAACCATATAACAAAGTAGCACATAATGAAATTATTAAGTTAAATTAAAAATACTTAGAAGTTCTGAATCATAAGGTAGCCATAAACCTGACAAAAATTGAAACTGCAATCTTATGCTGTAAATCCCAAATAGATACATAAAATAGTGGTAAGATCCAAAAAAATAAACAATCAAAATCTTATTAATGAGATTAAATATAAAAGTGATGGTTCAGTTAAGAGTACATCTAACTTAATAGGCATGTTAGTGTTCAAAAACTACTATAAAGATATAAATAATAACACACCACTTTTGGAGACAGATAATGCAATATATACTTTTATTCAAGAAAATATACCTACTAAGTGTCAGTGTAACAAAATAACATGTTAAATAAACAAATAACACTAACAGAAGTGAAATAGCAAATAAAAAAATTAAAAGATAATAAAGCTCCAGGACTGGATGGAATAATTCCTGAACTAGATACGATTTTTCTGAATATATAATAAAGAAAATGATGAGTGCCTTTACTATGGTTAAGCAAAAATGTATAACATCCCCATCATGGAAATACTCAATTATCTCCCCCACATTAAAACAAGGTAAGGACCCCAAATCTTGTGATTCATATTGGCCAATTTCATTGCTAAACACTGATTATAAAATTTTCATGACAATTTAGCTAATAAGATAAAGAAAACATTACCTAAACTAATACATAATGATCAGACAGGGTTCATTCTTCATAGGAAAGTGCAAGATAACATTATTAAATTACTATCATTAATAGACATAGCATGGGAATACAAACAATAACTAACTATTATCAGTCTAGACATAGAAAAGGCTTTTGATTCTTTTAGTTGGTCTTATCTACAAAGAATTCTAATTGGTTTTGAATTCTCTTCAGATTTTGACAACTTATTAATGAAAATTTATAGTGGGGCACAAACTTATATGAAAATCCGATCATGTCTATCCTCACCACTAAAAATCCTCAAATGAACTAGACAAAGTTGCCCTTTGTCACCGTTATTGTTTGCTCTTTCAATGGAACCTTTTGCTATATATATCAGAAACAAGCAAAATATAAAAGGCTTTCAAGTTAATACGGACTATTGTCCTAAGATACAATAATTTGTTGATGATATGTTAACATTGGGTGATATTGATGGTTCTTTGCATGATGTGATAAACACCTTAAGCAAGTTTGAAAGAATTTCAGGGCTTAAATTTAATCATAATAAATCCAAAACATTACTAATTAACAAAAAGATAAACAAAAACCTAAGAGAGAATAGCCTGTTTAATGGGGAGAATGATGTATTAGAATATTTGGGTGTCAGTATAAAGAGTACATGAAAAGAGTCTGTTAAACTAAACTACAATAATTTAATAACCACCATTAGTGAACTAATCAAAAGATGGAATAAAATGTTCTTCACAATGGAGGATAGGCTCTCTTTAATTAAAATGATAATTATACCTAAAATTTTGTTTTATATACAGTCATTGATACTACCCTCTCCCAAAAACTTATTTAAACAATTAGATTCCATGCTACTTAAATTTTTATGGTTCCCCTTAAAACCTAGGATTGCATATAAATGGCACATTAGAGCTTGTAACACTAATGAGACAGCATTCCCTAGCTTAGATCTTTATTCCAAATCAGTTATAATTAATGTAATATTACATTGGATCATACCTACCTATATATCTGGCTGGAAAACAATACATGAGATTCATATAACTGATATCAGAACTATAGAAAATCAATTTAAGGAACATTATGGAATAAGTAGAGTTCATTGGCTTTTACATGAATGTTGTTTATTTCATAAAAAGTTTGATCATTTTTCTTATGGCATTAATCAAATATTTAATAACTTTAAAAATATAATTGATTGTAATTACAATATTAACCAGTTTCTATTTCTTATATTCCCTATAGCATACTCCCCTGATTGCCTAGATTATTTCAACATCAATGAGATGCAAAATTAAAAGAAAATAATGATATTCTGGCATCAGTTTATTAAAAATAAGAGTATTAAACCACTAAACTCTCTTTTATGTAGTTTTGATAATAGTCAAGACAGTTGGTTGCTTATACACTCATTACGGCAGTTTATCGAAAACAAAACGAGAGTATCAATAAACCTAGAGACTGAATCTATACCTAGTTTGATTCAGCTTTTTATTAGGTGTCTTAAAAAGACAGATAATCAAAAATTAAGTATCTCACCTATCCTGCCTATAAGATACTAAGAGAAGACACTGTAAAGTTTGACACAGATTTTTGGAATTACTATGTAAGATTAATGGAGAAGAAATATCTGATGAATCCAAAAATTGTTATTGAATTCTATGTATGGTACCTCTTCTTCATTATATTGGAGATTGTATACATGGAAATTTATGAATAGGAGTTTCTGTACTCCACATAAAATAAATCTTATACTCAAAAACAGTGAAAGTAAATGTTGGAAATGTGATGAATTATTAGAGGCCAACTGGGTTCACATGTTCATTGAATGTAGAACTGTTGTTCAGTACTGGAAAAACTTCAGATATTTTGTAAAGGCTTTATGGTCTGATAACTGTCATATTTCTAACTCACTAATCCTATTCAATGTTCCTATACCTAATGTAATACCTAAATCTCAGATTCAGTTACTCTGGTCAATTCTTGCAATTGCCAGAAAAGTTATTACTTTGAACTGGAAAAGTAAACAAGATTTGATGTTTAAAGATTTTATTAATTTAGCAAAAGTTGTTTGTAAAAAACAGAACTGCAGACCATTTGTTATAGGATTCATAATATTACTCATAAAAAATAGCATGGCAAAAGTTGGAAAATCTTTTGAACAAATACTGAACTTCTCATGGATAAAATTATTGTTTATCATGGATAAATGTAAATATTGTAAATAGTTTTGTTATTGTTTTATTGTATTTGTTATATGTATATTTGCGTATGTTTATAATGAAAATAAAATAAAAATGTTTTTGAAAAAAAAGCACAGCTACTCAGTCTCATGTAAATTCCTTTTTAATATTTTCTGACAATTGCAAAGAAACAGTTTAAGGATGTGATGTGACTTTATCCAGGGACTAGTCTAATAAATAAACACATTAAATTCTTTGGACAAATGTAGGTATTAATTTTATGTCTCTGACTAGAGCACAACCAAAATAAACATTTGGTGTTTCCCCTTTCTTGGGTTATATAGCTAAAATAACAGGGATGAACATCAAAAATAATCCTGAACAAGATGGGGAGTTGCCATTTTTGACTGTTTCCAGTTGCTTAGTAACTTTAAATAGGTGTTTAAATAAATAAATGAGTACAGTAGTCAGTCAGCATATTTAAATAACAGAAACTGATGCCAGAGTTTAGTTTACTTTAATGTTTTCCAGTGTGGCTAGTTAGAGATGAATGCTGCTAATGATTTGAAGTGAATCATATTTCACAGATTTCAGTTTCAAAGCTCATGTTAGGCACAGTGTCATAGAAGTAGTCAGGGGGCCAGACAATATCAGTGACATGAGACCTGTGCTTCAGTTACAGATGTTCAAGGCTGAATACATGAACTCATACATTAAAGCAGTGAACTATGACAGAGAGTAGGTAACAATATGAGTTACTCATAACCTTGCCACGACAGGGAGTAGGTATCAATATGAGTTACTCATAACCCTGCCACGACAGGAAATAGGTAACAATATGAGCTACTCATAACCCTGCCATGACAGGGAGTAGGTAACAATATGAATTACTGATAACCCTGCCATGACAGGGAGTAGGTATCAATATGAGTTACTCATATTAATACCTACTCCCTGTCATGGAGTAGGTATTAATATGAGTTACTCATAACCCTGCCACGGCAGGGAGTAGGTAACAGTATGAGTTACTCATAACCATGCCATGACAGGAAATAGGTAACAATATGAGTTACTCATAACCCTGCCACGACAGGAAACAGGTAACAATATGAGCTACTCATAACCTTGCCATGATAGGAAATAGGTAACAATATGAATTACTGATAATCCTGCCATGACAGGGAGTAGGTAAAAATATGAGTTACTCATAACCCTGCCACGACAGGAAATAGGCAACAATATGAGTTACTGATAACCCTGCCATGACAGGGAGTAGGTAACAATATGAATTACTGATAACCCTGCCATGACAGGGAGTAGGTAAAAATATGAATTACTGATAACTCTGCCACGACAGGGAGTAGGTAACAATATGAATTACTGATAACACTGCCATGACAGGGAGTAGGTAACAATATGAATTACTGATAACCCTGCCATAGCATATTCTTATTATGTAATGGTGTTATTTAAAAATAAACATCTATCCTTTTTATAATAACATCATTGTATAATGTATACTTGTTGGGTGTTTCAGTCTGGTTGTAATGTTTTGAGTCATCTGGATGGATTTAACGTGTTACTCTTACATATGCTAGTGAATATGGGAGCAAATGCCCAGTGCATCATCTGTGCACAGTTACTGCTTCTGTAATGGTGGTTTTAGAAGGAAAGGCAGAAACTTTTTCAAATACATGAGTGGTAGGTTCATTTTAAAGCAAAAGAAAATAGTTTTGAATCAAAGTGCATAATGTTGTTTATTTTAAGAGTAATGATCAGAATAGTAAAACAAAAGTATTTAATTTCTTTGTCTAAGAAGAAATTGCAGCCATGATTTTAACTTTCTGGTGGTCACACTAATCTTCATTTCACTGTGGCTACCAAACTTGTTGGTAGTGTGTAATAAAAATGTTGCCTCCCATACCCACTTGATATATAAAACACTTTTGTGGGAGATAAAAATCTCACTTGTATGTACAAAAATCTTTCACTTGTATGATAATATGTTCATTTCTAAAAGCTCTTGGCCTTCAGATAAAACCACCTTGGTTCACAATTATATCTTTTTTTTTATTATAAACAAGCACATGTATCTTTATAAATGATGTAAACGGGGTCCCTATTACATTATTGAAAACGCCTTCTATCGAATGCATTTTCACCGAACTGTAAATAGCGAACTGGCAAAATAGCGAAGCGGCTTTTCAGCGAATTCTTTCCCTGAGAAAGAAGTTGCTTGGCCGCTTCGTTAGTTTGCAGTGTTTTGCACTGTAGTGCAGTCTCGGAGTGCGGTCTCAAAGATTCCCTTATCCAGTATGGCTCCCGAATGTAAATGTGCAATAGTTACTGACCTTAGGGTTAGGGTGCGGGTTAAGGCAAGTGCATATCTAGTAATGTATTTAGCGTACACTTTAGGGTTAGAAGTAGGGTTTAGTTAAGTGTATATATGCTTACTTTTTGTGGGGGGGGGGCTACAAGTAGGTTTAAGTTAGGTGGATATATGTTTTCAACTGTTTACTTTTTTATTTTGGGTTAGAAGTAGGGTTAAGGTAGCTGTGTATATGTTTTAATTGTTTACTTTTTTTTTTTGTTGGAACAGCGATTTCTTTCCCTTGGAAAGAAATCACTGTTCTGAGCTGTTGATATTTTCAGCTTTCAGTGAAATGGGGTTGATCATTCATCGTTCGCTGTTTTCAACGTTCGATGATGTAATATAGACCCGATATAACCCAGAACAATAGTTTCCTCTCTTAGTAGCAACCACATAAGATAGATAATTTAAAGTACTACTGTATACCTTAGAAATATCAATAACATGCTAGATAAGCATTTGTGGTTTGCTGTATGTTGTATGTTACAAAGAATATGCACTAACCCAGCAACAAACAATCTTTCAAATGTAGTTTTATAACTCTTTGTAGAGACATAACTAAGCATATGGCATATATGTAGCACAGCTTTTTTACAGTATTCTGTGCAGTAAGTCACATCCAGAAGTATATGGCTATTAGATAACAGTGCTACAATATCATGCACTATTTTGACCCAGTGTATAACTAGCAGACATCTTTTTAAATGTCATACGTTAATTAGCTTTGTATTTTTTTTTATTATAGGGTAAATATCTAGCACAATTAGATAATTACTCTACAGTGTAATTAAAAAAATGAGATACAACTGGCCTGGAAGCAGGACTGTAAAGCTTGACTTTAATGATGATTTGTTGCAGTAGAGTTTGAATGTAGAATAGCATATGATGTGCTTTAGGGAATGTGTTATAGTACTGCCACTGACTGCAACTTTCGGGAGGCAGGGATGCAAGATCATAGTGATTGTTCAACTAATCCACAAATAAGTTTTTTTTTTTTGGCTTGTTTAGCAATTGTATAATTTGGTACTAGCAGTATGTTTATGTGGACCTCCAATTAAATCATAGATAACAATGGTGTGTGTGTGAGAGAAAGTAAAGAGCTGCCTCCTTTACTTTGAGCAGGAAATTAGAAGTATAAGCAGTTAAAAAGATGCAAAGTTGAGTGTCATCGTAGAGTACACACCAAATTGAGTTATTTATATATGCGCTCCGCTCTCCTGATCGTCACATGATATTGGCCTTTTGGCTATGCTCTAATCTGATCCAACAAGATGAAAAATACTTGAAGGAAATGATTGCACAGCTTCCCCGCCTCAACTAATGGTTTCTGGGACCACATCCTGGTTTAGTATCAGAGCTTCTCACTGTGTAACAGTTATATGTGAGTATATGATTATGCTGAATGAAACAGACAAAAAGGACCAGCTACTCTTTCTCTGTTGCAGCAAGCTCCTTGAAGATGCCCACATTTCATTTTCACTTCGATTCATTCTTTTCCATGCTGATGTAAAGCTTATCTTTATCCTGAATTTGTTGATTTCCTCAGTAATCCAATTTGAAACTACCCTATATGTGAAGTAATATCTTCTTGCATGCATTTTCACAAGGTTTAATTTATATTCCATATCTGATTACAGTTACCCCTACTCTTTTATTCCCCTCCTGCTAATTCATAGGTTTTATTTATTTATCCTTTGTTAACCTAGTTAGTTCTGTTAAACTAGGGGTCCCTTTTTCTGGGGAGAACAGAAGTGGTATTTATAGTACCAGGGAAACTTTGGCTAGGGCAAAAAACAACATCCCCTACACTTTTCAATAAGGGCTATGGGATCTTCTATATCCACCTGAGCTATGACCAACTCATGCAAATGAATTTAAAGTTTAATGTCTCATCCAAAGGATGATATACAGAGGAGAACAGCACCCTCCTTATGCTGCACTGCAGTGTCAACAGTCCGTTTTCCTGGTGTGGGAATAGAACTGATAGCCTTCTACACCAAAGGCAAGTGTGCTACCTCTTACACTAATGCTGCTAAAATGTCCTTAGATTCTGTCATACTAAGCTTACTTTAAACTACAGAAAAATCCTTGTACTAACACAGGTATCAGAAAAGTACTTTGGGCATCCCTGAACATAAAAAGGTATACATATTGCTCGATCAACAGTACTTCCATCAAGTGCTGAGTAATCAAACACAAATGAAGCAACTTTTGCCAAGCCATGAAGATAACTTATTTTTGCAGGAGAACAAGTACCCCTGTACCCACCATGTGGGGAGACACCCACCCACAACTCCCTGAACTTAAATATACTTATTTCATAGTCGCACAACAGTGGAGAAAAAAAGAAAACTCCACTATCAGTGAAAGTTGTTTGCTTGTTTGTTTGATTGCCCGGCACAAGATAAAAGTGCTGTTGGTCGAATAACAGGCACCCATAAAACACATATGCTGTACTGTAATACAAATATATATGCACACATTTGACACAGCCAATATATGGCTTGGATTGGTATTATTTTAATGCTGATATGCAATGAAACACATATTCATTTACTGTCTGTCCTTCTACACTTATTCTGATCACACACAAAAAAACAATACCATACAAGTTAATATTTTAGACAAACAACATATTCAGATCTGCTTGTGCCTTCCATGAAAGAGACTGATGCCTCACTATGCAGACTGGCATCATTGTTTGATAATTTGTCTTAAACAGTGGTCCTCCCATACTATTCAGTGTGATATTATACTTTTTACTCCGATTCAGTCATCTCTTCTAATGCACTTAATCTTTTAAAATGACGTGATCATTATGCCCTATTTTCATAACTCATTCCTTCCTACAAGAGTATACTCCTTAGGAAGGCAGAGATCATGCGTATCCTGTAAGAGTATACTTGCCTTTACAGGGGACTTCAATATACTCCTGAAACAAATATAGTTGTGACAGCTGAACTCTTGGTAAAGGTAGAAACATAAAACTAAGACAGAAGGTTGCATCTATAAACTTACATGATTTGATAGGCATGATAATCAAATAGTCAGCAAGCAATGTGCAGAGTTGGAATAACTAAGGAGTGTTTGCAAAAAGTTATGAAAAATATGACCTATTTTTAATCTTACAATAATGAAAATATATTGTGTGATACTGCCTTGTTGAGGGTGGTGTATTCATTGTGTGTTAGTAAAAGATGACACTAAAGCATGGGGAGTAATGTGAAAACATTCTGAGATATAAATGCCCTTTTGGTAAGCAGTTATGACCACTACATTTATTTTCATAACTGCATTAATTTCATAAAAGCTGTGAACAAGTGAACAAATAGTGCCACCTAACACAAACCATTAAGGCACACAATGTTGCCTCTGATAATTGCCATCAAAATCAATTTATTTTTATAGAGTAATCCAAACATCCATGCAAAACCCCTTTTCCCATTTTTTTACTTGGGACTGGGGTGTCATCTCAACAGTGTCAATCTACAGCCAAGGTTTACACCACCAGTGGCTAGCCCTGCCACTGTAGTCATTTCACACCACACACTTGCACAGACACACTCACACCTATGGCCAATTTGGTGTGTCCAATCCACCTACTGCACGCCTTTGGAATGTGGGAGGAAACTGTAGCACCCAGAGGGAATTCATGCAAAGACAGGGAGGACATGCAGACTCTGTACAGAAGGCAACCCAGCTGAGAATCGAACCAGGGAACCTCTTGCTGTGAGACAACAGCACTATCTGCTGTACCACTGTGCCACTTACTTCATTTTATAAATTAAATTAAATTTGTTCTATAGAGTAAAATTGTTTTAAAATATCATTAAATTATTATATGCATAATTTGCATAGGTTAGGGAATGCCAGAAAACAGCAGTATGCTATCTCCTCTTGCCATTCATCATTGGAAAGCTCTTGAACATATGAATAATTCCCTCAGTGATATATCTCCGTATATGTACAAGACAGCTTCAACATAACCCTTTGACAATAACAATATAATGTTTGGGCAAACAATAGACTTTCTTTAATAAATGTGCAATATAAAATTAACATTTACAGAGAGACCTTTGATACTAACACCAGTGTATAACCCATCTTCTACCAAATATCTATCATAGTTCACAATTGTGTACCTCACAATAAAAGTCTAATGGTGTGTTTTCCAAAGAGGATTTTGGAGAAACGTTCTCAAGAAGCAAATGATTTTCCAGCTTAGAAGAGTTTAGGAAGCAAAGGCCTTAATTAGCCTCCTGCTGTTTAGGATTAAATGAATTAATCATTCTCTGCAGCAGCTTATTTTTTTTTCCATAAACTGTTTCCAGAACTGAAGACAGTATTCCATGCATGCTCTTTATCTAGTCTTAGGTCTTTTAATGGAAGTGACATTGTCCTTAGTATGTTGTGCGATCACTGTTTCAGGTTTGTATTATTTCTTATCCGATATGGTTAGGTACTCTTTCCTTTTTTCTTTCCTCACTTTTGATTTTTATTTGTCCTTTGAATAGGTGCTGTCAGTCACTGTACTGCTAACTTACCAGCTCACCACCTGTAGCAGACTGCATTTTTTTTTACAAGTGTTGGTAAACATTTTGAGACGTGTACCATCCAGAGGTCCTTGTAATGAGTTGTTTATTTCATGTTGGTTCCATCCCAGATTGTAGTTACCATTTTAGTTTCTTAGACTTTTAAATCTGTGATTCTTTACATTTTTAGAACTCGTCAATTTCTGCTTATTACATGTAATTTTTAATTGTACTGACTACTTGGCTGCACGTAACATGGGAAGTTCATCATAAACATTACTGCAACTGGTAAAGGAGTGTGGGGATGGATGGGGTCCTAACTGTTCATTTAGACTACTGTTCTTAGGTACTAGGCTAGTTATCTTTGTGGGCCATTCTAAGCCTAGCCATTTTGAATCAAAGGTGAGAATCAAAACTTATACCTTGTGTCTAAGAGGTAAATATCCAAGTATTTAACTATTATGCCCCCCCCCCCCAGAAGTTGGAATGAACTTACTCTGGTTAGTGAAACTTGTATGTCTACCAATTTTGTTTTACTTTTTTATACTTTATGGCCCCCCTGCACATACTGAGTAACTGGAAGATCACTCTGACTTTGCCCATTCATTCTGTACCACGTAAAAGCTGACTGTGGATCTGCTGCCATACAGACACCCTTCAAGTGTTTTATTTATTTATTTTTTGTGAAATTTGGCCTCCATTCCCTTGAGTATGGTCATAAAATCTGAAGGGATGGGTATATAGTAGGGCATATGAAGAGTTTTGTAAGAGCCACTGCATTTGTACCCCTACCCACTCTGAAAGCAGACACCTCTCTCACTCTTTTCCATTCAGTTTTGTAGGTGGAGCACACATCTCAGAAGCCATATCTCAACTCTTGCTCCTGGGAGAGATGAGCAGGCTCTGCTTCATCACTCCTCTTCCTCCTTTAGCACGAAGGTCAATAATCAAATCTGTGTCATCTGGTTATAGTCAGGGCTTCATCTCTCTAACCCCACAACCAGATGTATCTGTTTATTCTTGCTTAACAGAGTTGTCTGCACCCACAGGCCACCATAGAGATTGCCTGTTCTCCATGTTATTCCCTCTATAGTAGGATCAGAACATTGTCTTTGTCTATTCCGATCAGCCTTTCAGTATGGCTTAAAAGTGAAGATCCTGGCTGTCACAAAACCCCTCATTTTCTGCATAGTAGTACTTCACTTTTAACATGCGACTTTTGTCAATGAGTGAGAAGTTTCTAGAAAGTATCTATATGTCAGTCTCCTCACTTTTGAAGAGGAAATACCTATCACCCAATTCAATCCAAGGCGGTTTTATTTTCTTCTATGTAATACATAACGACCAAAGCAGAAAAGAGATAAAACCACTCAAAGTGAGGAAAATCATTGGGTCTTCTTAAAACTTGGCATAGAATCATAAAACCATCCTCCTAAAGCTCACAAAACTGTGAGCTGAGTTCAACAGCAACAACGTATGGTAATGGAAGGATCAGAAGCCAAAGTAATTCAGAAATATGTTGTGAATTTCCTAGCTTCTCTTTGTAAGTCAAAGTGGGGAGAAGAATGAGCTGATCAGGTATTATCAGCTTCTTTAGAGAGTAGGAGCCCATCTTACAGGGGACGAGGTACCTTATACTTCAGCCTCAAAAACAGCAACAGCTTTAGCAGATTCTTTGGCACAGAGGGGTGTTCATTGTAGGGAGTACCTCTCAGGAGTCTGGCTGTAGCTACAGAATTCAAAACGTGCTATAGGCAGCCAAGGTACATGTTTGGAAGTCAGGACAGAGACAGCAACAGTGGTCTAATGGGAAGAGAGCAGAGTGTGGAAAACTATTGTGATGTCCTAATCTGGAATCAGTTATTTGATCCTTGCAATAATATCTAATATTTCAAGAATGTTACCAGCTGACTTGTTATAGCCAGTGAAATGTATAAAGTGATGTCCAGATTGTGGATCCTGTTCATAAACTCGTCTTTATTTACTCTATAAAATAGTACAAAAGAAAGATGAGGAACCAAGACCTGATAGCTGACTGCATAGTTACTACCCCTATCTTGCCAGCATTCAGACTGAGTCTATTAACACTTACCTAAATCGGATTTCACCTACGTTGTTCTGAAGTGTATCAATTGCGGTTATCCTGAGAAAAGACTGGTATAGTTCAGTGCAGTCAACACAAGAAAGATAACTCAGAAAATTATATTATGCCCTTATCATATGTGTATGACTGTGCGTGTCCATCAAATATTCTTCCACAACACATTATGTGCAGCCTTTCATTCCCACTCCCACAACATCCACTCGTTGCCCATGGCAATATCCATAAGTAATCCAGGGAATCCTGTATTTCACTGATGATTCTAGATATGCTCTGATGGACTTTAGCTGATGATTATATTCTGTAATGTTGTGGATTTTGCTACCTTGTCTCTTTAGGGCACATGATACCACATTGCTGTTTCTCATTTACTACCTTGCACAAGTCCCCTGATGACAATAACTTTTAGTTATGTACTCACCATAACTTCAGATGTTTGGGATCCATCTCGCCTACATTCTGAATGATGGGTTCGGAGCCGATACCTCGGCCCGACTGCATGCTTATGCTATAGAGCGAGGCCTCTTATTGGCTGAGCTTTCTTTATCCCAGGATGCACCACCACTAATCCCCCAGATCTTGTTTGTCCGCATTCATGCACACATGCACAGCTTGTTTATATAACATTGTTAGATGTTTCAAGATGAAACAACAGGATTCGGACCTTCTGATATCCTCTGATCTCCAAGGAAGGGGGAAGGAGGGTGGGTTATTAGAATGTGGCGAGATGGATCCCAAACATCTGAAGTTATGGTGAGTACATAACTAAAAGATGTTATGTGATCCGATCTCGCCTACATTCTGAATGATGGGACAGCGTCCCTAGCACCTAAATCCCGGGTGGCTCATTGGAAAACACTCCTGAGCACTGTGGAACCAAATGAAGCTCGTCCTCTAGATGCCACATCTAATTTGTAGTGAGAAATGAAAGTGTGGGAAGACCATGTAGCCGCAGCACAAATGTCACCAATAGCAAGCTTAGAATGAAATGCTACCGAAGTAGCCATAGCCCTTGTAGAATGAGCCTTGACAGAGGTGGAAAGCTCCTCGTTAGAAAAAATATAAGCTTGAGTAACGCAGTCCCTGATCCATTTGGCAATAGTGACCTTTGTGACTGCATTGCCCAATTTGTTTTCTGCAAAGGACACAAACAACTGATCTGTATTCCTTGACTGTTTGGTCCTATCCAAATAAAAACGTAACTGCCTATGGACATCTAGTGTGTGGAAAATAAATTCCGCTTCATTGGAGTATTTTGGGAAAAACACTGGGAGCTCTAATGACTGTTGTAAGCATAAAGTAGAGCAGACTTTAGGAACAAAAGAAGGATTCGGTCTGAGGGAACTCTGTCTGGATGAAAAACCAAGCACGGAGGTTTTACTGACAAAGCTTGAAGTTCTGAAACCCTTCTGGCTGAAGTAATTGCCACTAGGAAAGCTGTCTTCCATGATAGAAACTTTAAATCACAGGTAGCTGCCGGTTCAAAGGGAAGAAGTCAAGGCATGTAATACTATATCCAGATCCCATGGAGGTGCAGGATGAGAAACTGGAGGTCTTAATAGAGCAGCACCTTTCAAGAAGGTCTTACACAACCTGTTGCTCATTAAAGGTGGGTCTATGGATTCATGAAAGTTAGAAATTGCTGCCAATTGTACTTTGATGGTAGAAACAGAAGAGCCTTGGTTGAAAAGAGAGGTTAGGAACTTGAGTACTTCTGCTACGGAGTTGAAATGGGGTCCAGGTACCCGAGTTGAGCCCATATAGCAAATCTTTTCCATTTGCTAGAATAAAGTTTCTTCAGAGTGGACTTGTGGGCTGAAGACAATATGCGACTACCTCTGGGTCTAGTGCATGTCTCCTGACTATGGTTGGAAGAGGAGGAGCCAGGCCGTCAATCTTAATGTGTGTAGGGACTGGTGTAGTAGTCCCGACTGATGAGTCAGTAGGTCTGGGATCTGGTCCAGGAACCATGGACCTTCCAGAGCATGTTTCCGAAGATAGGGAAACCAGACTTGACGAGGCCAGTAAGGAGCAATTAAGATCATCTTGCTCCCTAAGACAGAAGCCTTCTGAATCACCTTTCGTAGTAGCGGAACTGAGGGAAGGCATAAAGCAGGCCGGTGGGCCAAGGATGGACTAACGCGTCCATAGGCTCTTCCCGGAGCCAGGGATAGGGAAAAAAAATTTTCCCCCCCCCTTTGCAAAACTACCCTATATGTGAAGTTAATATTTTCTTGCATGCATTTTCACATATTAATTCTATATCTCATATCTGAGGTTTACAAAGTTACCCCTACTCTTTTATTCCCTCCCAAGCTAATCTCATAGGTTTTATTTATTTATCCTTTGTTAACCTGAAGTTAGTTCTGTTAAACTAGGGGTCCCTTTTTTCTGGGGAGAGAACAGTTAGTTTAGTATTTATAGTACCAGGGAAACTTTGGCTAGGCAAAAACAACATCCCCCTACACCTTTTCAATAAGGGCTATGGGATCTTCTATATCCACTCCGAGCTATGACCAACTCATGCAAATGAATTTAAAGTTTAATGCTGTCTCATCCAAAGGATGATATACAGAGGGAGAACAGCACTTCCTCCTTATGCCAAAAAGCAGCCCTGCAGTGTCCAACAGTCCGCTTTCCCTGGTGTGGAATAGAACTTGGATAGCCTTCTACACCAAAGGCAAGTAAAAGCTACCTCTTACACTAATGCTGCTAAAATGTCCTTAGATTCCTGTCATACTAAGCTTACTTTTGAAACTACAGAAAAATCCTTGTGTACTAACACAGGTATCGGAAAAGTACTTTGGGCATCCCTTGAACATACAAAAAGGTATATATTGTTCGCATCAACAGTATCCATCATGCTGAGTAATCAAACACAAATGAAGCAAATCTCTTTGCCAAGCTTTTCATGAAGATAATCTCTATTTTTTGCAGGAGAACAGTACCCTTGTGTACCCACCATGTGGGAGACAACCCACTCCACAACCCCTGAACTTAAATATACTTATTTTTCATAGTCGCACAACAGTGGAGAGAAAAAGAAAAACTCCACTATCAGTGAAAGTTGTTTGCTTGTTTTGTTTGATTGCCCGGCACAAGATAAAAGTGCTGTTGGTCGAATAACAGGCACCCATAAAACACATATGCTGTACTGTAATACAAATATATATGCACACATTTGGTTATTACAGCTAATATATGGCTTGGATTGGTATTATTTTAATGCTGATATGCAATGAAAACACATATTCATTTACTGTCTGTCCTTCTACACTTATTCTGATCACACACAAAAAAACAATACCATACAAGTTAATATTTTAGACAAACAACGTATTCAGATCTGCTTGTGCCTTCCATTTTGAGAAAGAGACTGGATGCCTCACTATGCAGACTGGCATCATTGTTTTGAGCAATTTGTCTTTAAAACAGTGGTCCTCCCATACACTATTCAGTGTGATATTATAGCTTTTTATCTCGATTCAGTCATCTCTTTCTAATGCACTTAATCTTTTAAAATGACATGATCATTATGCCCTATTTTCATAACCATTCCTTCCTACAAGAGTATACTCCTTAGGAAGGCAGAGATCAGCGCGTATCCTGTAAGAGTATACTTGCCTTTACAGGGGACTTCCACAATATACCCTGAAACAAATATAGTTGTGACAGCTGAACTCTTGTGTAAAGGTAGTAGAAACATAAAACTAAGACAGAAGGTTGCATCTATAAAACTTACATGATTTGATAGGCATGATAATCAAAATAGTCAGCAAGCAATGCAGAGTTGGAATAACTAAGGAGGTTTGGTGCAAAAAGTTATGAAAAATATGACCTATTTTAATCTTACAATAATGAAAATATATTGTGTGATACTGCCTTGTTGAGGGTGGTGTATCATCCATTGTGTGTTAGTAAAAGATGACACTAAAGCATGGGGAGTAATGTGAAAACATTCTGAGATATAAATGCTCCTTTGGTAAGCAGTTATGACCACTCACATTTATTTTCATAACTGCATTAATTTCTATAAAAAGCTAGAACAAGGAACAAATAGTGCCACCCAACACAAACCATTAAGGTAATAACGATGTTGTGTTCTGATAATTGCCATCAAAACCAATTTATATTTTATAGAGTAATCCATCCATCCATGCACAACCCCTTTTCCCATTTTTTTAATTGGCACTGGGGTGTCATCTCAACAGTGTCAATCTACCGCCAAGGTTTACACCACCAGTGGCTGGGCCCCTGCCACTGTAGTCCTTTCACACCACACACTCTGCACAGACACACCACGCCAGCCTCATGGCCAATTCCAGTGTCCAATCCACCCACTGCACGCCTTTGGAATGTGGAGGAAACTGTAGCACCCAGAGGGAATTCATGCAAAGACAGGGAGGACATGTGCAGACTCTGTACAGAAGGCAACCCAGCTGAGAATCGAACCAGGGAACCTCTTGTTGTGAGACAACAGCACTCATCTGCTGTACCACTGTGCCACTTACTTCATTTTGTATAAGTTAAATTAAATTTGTTCTATAGAGTAAAAATTGTTTTAAAATATCATTAAATTATTATATGCATAATTTGTATAGGTTAGGAATGCCAGGAAAACAGCAGTAAGTGCTATTCTCTTCAAGCATTCATCATTGGAAAGCTCTTTGAACACATATGAATAATTCCCTCAGTGATATATCTCCGTGATATGTACAAGACAGCTTCAACATAACCCTTGACAATAACAATATAATGTTTGGGCAAACAACAGTCTTTCTTTAATAAATGTGCAATATAAATTAACATTTACAGTAGAGACCTTTGATACTAACACCAGTAGTATAAACCCATCTTCTACCAAATATCTATCATAGTTCACAATCAGTGTACCACAATAAAAGTCTAATGGTGTGTTTTCCAAGAGGATTTTGGAGAAACGTCTCTCAAGAAGCAAAATGATTTTCCAGCTTAGAAGAGTTTAGGAAGGCTAAAAGGCCTTAATTAGCCTCCTGCTGTTTAGGATTAAATGAATTAATCATTCTCTGCAGCAGCTTATTTTTTTTCCATAAACTGTTTCATAGAACTGAAGACAGTATTCCATGCATGCTCTTATTAATGGAAGTGACATTGTCCTTAGTATGTTGTGCATCACTCGTTTCAGGTTTGTATTATTTCTTATCTGATATGGTTAGGTACTCTTTTCCTTTTTTCTTTCCTCTACTTTTGATTTTTATTTGTCCTGTCTGAATAGGTGCTGTCAGTCACTGTACTGCTAACTTACCAAAGCTCACCACCTGTAGTAGACTGCATTTTTTTTTACATAAGTGTGTGGTAAACATTTCTTTGAGACGTGGTACCATCCAGAGGTCCTTGTAATGAGTTGTTTATTTCATGTTGGTTCCATCCTGTGATTGTAGTTACCATTTTAGTTTCTTAGGACTTTTAAATCTGCGTGATTCTTTATACATTTTTAGAACTCAATAATTTCTGCTTATTACATGTAATTTTTAATTGTACTCGACTACTTGGCTGCACGTAACATGGAAGTTCACTCATAAACATTACTGCAACTGGTAAAGGAGTGTGGGGATGGATGGGTCCTAACTGTTCATTTAGACTACTGTTCTTAGGTACTAGGCTGGTTATCTTTGTAGGGCCATTCTAAGCCTCTAGCTTACTTCTCTTTGAATCAAAGGTGAGAATCAAAACTTTATACCTTTGGTGTCTTAAGAGGTAAATATCCAAGTATTTAACTATTATGCCCCCAGAAGTTGGAAATGAACATTACTCTGTTAGTGAAACTTGTATGTCTACCAATTTTGTTTTACTTTTTTATACTTTATGGCCCCTGCACATACTCTCGAGTAACTGGAAGATCACTCCTGACTTTGCCCATTCATTCTGTACCAATGTAGCCATGACTGGTGGATCTGCTGCCATACAGACACCCTTCAAGTGTTTTATTTATTTATTTTTAGAAATTTGGCCTCCATTCCCTTGAGTATGGTCATAAAATCTGAAGGATGGGTATATAGTAGGCATAAGGGAAGAGTTTTGTAAGAGCCACTGCATTTGTACCCCCTACCCACCTGGTAGCAAGCAGACACCTCTCACTCTTTTCCATTCAGTTTTGTAGGTGGAGCACACATCTGTAGAAGCTTCTTTTATATCTCAACTTCTTGCTCCCTGGGAGAGATGAGCAGGCTCTGCTTCATCACTCCTCTTCCTCCCTTTAGCACCTAAGGTCAATAATCAAATCTGAAGTCAGTACTGCTATAGTCAGGGCTTCATCTCTCTAACCTCCCACAAACCAGGATGTATCTGTTTATTCTTGCTTAACAGAGTTGTCTGCACCCACAGTGGCCACCAAGTAGAGATTGCCTCGTTCTCCATGTTAGTTCCCTCTCTCTCTATAGTAGTGATCAGGAACATTGTCTTTGTCTATCTCTGATCAGCCTTTCAGTATGGCTTAAAAGTGAAGATCCTGGCTGCTCACAAAACCCCTCATTTTCTGCATAGTAGTACTTCACTTTTAACATGCGACTTTTGTCAATGAGTGAGAAGTTTCTAGAAAGTGTCTATATGTCAGTCTCCTCACTTTGAAGAGGAAATACCTATCACCCATTCAATCCAAGGCGGTTTTATTTTCTTCTATGTAATACACAAACCCACCAAAGCAAGAAAAGAGATAAACCACCAAAGTGAGGAAAATCATTGGGTCTCTTAAAACTTGGCATAGAATCATAAAACCATCTCTCCTAAAAGCTCACAAAACTGTGAGCTGAGTTCAACAGCAACAACGCATGGTAATGGAAGGATCAGAAGCCAAAAGTAATTCAGAAATATGTTGTGAATTTCCCATCTTCTTTGTAAGTCAAAGTGGGGGAGAAGAAATGAGTGAGCTGATCAGGTATTATCAGCTTCTTTAGAGAGTAGGAGCCCATCCTTACAGGGACTTACAGAGGTACCTTATACTTCAGCCTCCTCAAAAAACAAAAGTTTCGAACAGCCAGCTTTAGCAGATCTCTTTGGCACAGAGGGTGTTCCATTGTAGGAGTACCTCCTCCTCAGAGTTCACTGTAGCTACAGAATTCAAAACGTGTATAGGCAGCCAAGGTACATGTTTGGAAGTCAGGACAGAGACAGCAACAGTGGTCTAATGGGAAGAGAGCAGAGTGTGGAAAACTATTGTGATGTCCTAATCTCGAACGCAGTTATTTGATCCTTGCAATAATATTTCTCCTCCTTAATATTTCAAGAATGTTGGCCAGCTGACTTGTTATAGCCAGTGAAATGTATAAAGTGATGTCCAGATTGTGGATCCTGTTCATAAACTCTGTCTTTATTTACTCTATAAAATAGTACAAAAGAAAGATGAGGAACCAAAGACCTGATAGCTGACTGCATAGTTACTACCCCTATCTTGCCTGGAAGCATTCAGACTGAGTCTAGTTAACACTCACCTAAATCGATTTCACCCACAGCTTGTTCTTGAAGTGTATCAATTGCGGTTATCCTGTGAGAAAAGACTGGTATAGTTCAGTGCAGTCAACACAAGAAAGGCGTAACTCAGGTGAAAATTATGAGTTATGCCTCTTATCATGGCATGTGTATGACTTTAAAAGGCGGTCCATCATCAGTTTTGCTATTCTTCCACAAACACATTATGTGCAGCCTTCATTCCCTACTCCCCACAATAATTATCCACTCGGCGTGTCTATGGCAATATCCATAAGTAAATCCAGGGAATCCTGTATTTCAATTGATGACTTAGATATGCAAGGCCTGATGGACTTTAATGATGATTATATTCTGTAATGTTCAGTGATTTTGCTACCTTGTCTCTTTAGGGCACATGATACCACACATTGCTGTTACGTCTCACTTTACTACCTTGCACAAGTCCCTGATGACAATAACTTTTAGTTATGTACTCACCATAACTTCAGATGTTTGGGATCCATCTCGCCTACATTCTGAATGATGTGGGTTCGAGCTGCCATACCCTGCCCGACTCGGCATGCTTAGTGCTATAGAGCGCAGGCCTCTTATTGGCTTTGAGCTTTTATCCCAGGATGCACCACCACTAATCCCCCAGATCTTGTTTGTCCGCATTCATGCACACATGCACAGCTTGTTTATATATAACATTGTTAGATGTTTCAAGATGAAACAACAGGATTCTGGACCTTCTGATATCCCTCTGGATCTCTGAAGGAAGGGGAAGGAGAGTTGGTTATTAGAAATGTAGGCGAGATGGATCCCAAACATCTGAAGTTATGGTGAGTACATATAATCTAAAAGATGTTATGTGATCCGATCTCGGCCTACATTCTTGAATGTGAGGATGTGAGCTGACAGGCCCTAAAGTGCACCTAAATCCTGGTGGCTCTATATTGGCTGGAAAACACTCCTGAGCACTGTGGAACCAAATGAAGCTCGTCCTCTAGATGCCATGGCTTATCTAATTCTGTAGTGAGAAATGAAGTATGTGCTGGGAAGACCATGTAAAGCCGCAGCACAAATGTCACCAATAGCAAGCTTTTAGAAATGAAAATGCTACCTAAGTAGCCATATAGCCCTTGTAGAATGAGCCTCTTACGGACAGAGGTGGAAAGCTCCTCGCGGAAAAATATTGAAAGCTTGAGTAACGAGCGTCCCTGATCCATTTGGCAATAGTGACCTTGTGACCGTGCATTGCCCAATTTGTTTTCTGCAAAGGACACAAACAACTGATCTGTATTCTTGACTGTTTGGTCCTATCCAAATAAAACGTAGAACTGCCTATGGACATCTAGTGTGTGGAAAATAAATTCCGCTTCATTGGGAGTATTTTGGGAAAACACTGGGAGTCTCTAATGCACTGTTGTGGCCAGTATGTTAAAGTAGAGCAGACTTTAGGAAACAAAAGAAGCTTTTATCTTCGGTCTGAGGAACTCCTGTCTGGATGAAAACCAAGCACGTGATAGGTTTTACTGACAAAGCTTGAAGTTCTGAAACCCTTCTGGCTGAAGTAATTGCTACTCTCAGGGAAAGCTGTCTTCCATGATAGAAACTTTAAAATCACAGGTAGCTGCCGGTTCAAAGCCGGGAAGCGAAGTCAAGGCATGTAATACTATATCCATCCCATGGAGGTGCAGGATGAGAAACCGTTGGAGGTCTTAATAGAGCAGCACCCTTCAAGAAGGTCTTCACACAACCTGTTGCTCAAAGGTGTGGTCTATATGGATTCATGAAAGTTAGAAATTGCTGCCAATCTGTACTCTGTTGGATGGTAGAAACAGAAGAGCCTTGGTTGAAAAGAGAGGTTAGGAACTTGAGTACTGCCTACATACGTGGGAGTTGAAATGTAGTCCAGGTACCTCCGCGAGTTGTTTCTCCATATAGCAAATCTTTCCATTTGCTAGAATAAAGTTTCTTCAGGAGGGACTTGTGGGCTGAAGGGCCATGCTGGCTGGCAAGTGACTACCTCTGGGTTCGCTAGTGCATGTCCCTGGACTATGGGTTATGGAAGAGGAGGAGCCTGGCCAATCTTAATGTGTAGGGACTGGTGTAGTAGTCCCACTGATGAGAGTCAGTGGTGGTGGTCTGATCTGGTCCAGGAAACCATGGAGTCCTTCCAGAGCATGTTTCCGAAGATAGGGAAACCAGACTTGGACTTATACCGAGGCCAAAAGGAGCAATTAAGATCATCTTGCTCCCCAAGACAGAAGCCTTCTGAAATCACCTTCTCTGCAGTAGCTGAACTGGAGGGAAGGCATAAAAGCAGGCCGGTGGGCCAAGGATGACTAACGCTAGGCCCATAGGCTTTCTCCTTCCTCCGAGCTCAGTGGAGGGGAGAAAAAAAAATCCTTGACTCAAGACTAGAGGTGAGTCGCCAAGAGGTCGTGCAACAAGGAACTCCCATTCGCTGAAAAATCTGTCTTGTAATAGTTATATTCAGAGACCACTCGTGGAGGAGAGAGAATGGTCCTGGGAAGTTCTCAACCTGTCGGCTACGACATTGGATTTGCCCCGGGTATGTGAGTTGCCACTAGGTAGCCGCATTGGTTGAGATTGCCGCATTCCAGACCTCACCTCATCGCTCTCTCTGCAAAGAGGTGATAGGATCTGTCCTCCCTGCTTGTTCAGGTACCAGACAACTGACATGTTGTCCGGTGAACAGCAATTACGCCCTGAGTGGAGGTAAATAAACAGTGAAGGGCTTGAAGGGACAGGAGTACTGCTTCCTCATCTCTAGGATGTTGATGTGGGAGAGAGGCCCCTTCCTGGATGCCATTTTGCCCTGGGACTGACCTGCCCAGGGAATCCCCCACCCCATCTTGGGAGGCAAGGCCCGTGGGTCAACGGCCGGGGTCAACAAATAACAATAACGTGGCTACAGAGGAGGAAGAGCAAAGGTCATTCCCTGATCCAAATTGGAAGACACTAGCCACCAGCGGAAGGCTCGCTCTGCAAGATCTCTGTGATCCATAGTTAGATGATTGAGAGGGAGTTCCTGAAAGGGCCATTGAGTTGAGAGAAGCCACTGGAGGATTCCCATGTAACCTTCAAGGGAACCAGCAGAACTGAGGCAGACATTGATCCCAATAGTTGCAAGACCATTCTGGCTGCTGGGGCTTTGACTCTGGGGAGTAGGGGCTCGAACCTGACTTTGTATGATCTGGAATTTGTTCCTTGCAGGTAGATAGACCCGCGATCTGGTTTGAATCTGATATCTCTGCCCCTATGAATTTTATCCTTTGAGATGGCCGCTATAACACAGACTTTGGCCAATTGAAGGTGATTCCTAGGGAATTGCATTAGTAAGGATGTTGTGGCCTGCAGGCTCAAAGTACTGTAGAAAGTAGATGCTTTGAGGTGGCAGTTAGAAGCCAGTCGCCCAGGCACGGGAAACACCTGGAATCCTAGATTCCTCTCAAGTGAGAGCAGTCACTACGCTGCCAAGCATTTGGTGAACACCCTGGGGCTGTGGTGAGACCAAAGGGCAGCAAAGCACGAAACTGAAAATGACTGTTTCCTAGGCTGAAGCCGCTAAAGTGTCTCCCTGGACGCTTGATGTATTTTGATATGTGGTAATACGCTAGCCCTGAGGTCTATGGAGCAATTATCCAAACACCTTTCTCCAACAACGGAGAATGGTTTGTAAAGTGACCATTCGAACTTGGACTCCTCTTTTGACTGAACGGTTTAGGTTGCTTAGGAGAGAGAGGGGGTCCAAAATACCCAAAGTCCCCGGGTCTTTTGGCACTCAAAAAAAGAATCTTGAGTAAGTCCCTAATCCGATCCTGGTCTGCGGGGACCGTTGATGGCTCCTTTACAGCAGTTTTGAAATTTCTATGGCTGCGGTATCCCTGCTGACTGGGTCAGTGTATGGTCCGGGATTCTTTTGGACTGAGGGGGGACAACAGAATGGGATGGTGTAACCTCCGCGAGCACTGAAGCACCCATCGGTCCTGAGTGATCCTTTCCCAGGCCTTTAGGTGCTTCAGGGAATGACCCCGACTGGCTCCTCTGCTGAGCAGCACAGCCGGCAACCTCAGGGACTATGAAAGGCAGCTGGAGGAGCCACAAAAGGACTCGCTGGTCTCCAGTGTTGCGGGGGGCCCTGCCGCCTGGGACGGCAAGTGCCTTCCTGATGAATTTCCTCTGCCTCTGGAGGGGAACCTTCCTCACTGAGAGGAGTAAGACTTGCTGCATCTCCGAACTACATCTTCCCTCCTCTTTAGCCTTGGAATAAGGCCAAAAGGGAGTGGAAAATCATGCCCACGGCAGTCAGGAGTCTTACCTCCTGTTCACAGCGGTAAGTGTCTTTCACCTTGGGTCAAGCCTCCAGCTGTTTAGGATTAAATGAATTAATCATTCTCTGCAGCAGCTTATTTTATTTTCCATAAACTGTTTCCAGAACTGAAGACAGTATTCCATGCATGCTCTTTATCTAGTCTTAGGTCTTTTAATGGAAGTGACATTGTCCTTAGTATGTTGTGCGATCACTGTTTCAGGTTTGTATTATTTCTTATCCGATATGGTTAGGTACTCTTTCCTTTTTTCTTTCCTCACTTTTGATTTTTATTTGTCCTTTGAATAGGTGCTGTCAGTCACTGTACTGCTAACTTACCAGCTCACCACCTGTAGCAGACTGCATTTTTTTTTACAAGTGTAGGTAAACATTTTGAGACGGTACCATCCAGAGGTCCTTGTAATGAGTTGTTTATTTCATGTTGGTTCCATCCCAGATTGTAGTTACCATTTTAGTTTCTTAGACTTTTAAATCTGTGATTCTTTACATTTTTAGAACTCATCAATTTCTGCTTATTACATGTAATTTTTAATTGTACTGACTACTTGGCTGCACGTAACATGGGAAGTTCATCATAAACATTACTGCAACTGGTAAAGGAGTGTGGGGATGGATGGGGTCCTAACTGTTCATTTAGATTACTGTTCTTAGGTACTAGGCTAGTTATCTTTGTGGGCCATTCTAAGCCTAGCCATTTTGAATCAAAGGTGAGAATCAAAACTTATACCTTGTGTCTAAGAGGTAAATATCCAAGTATTTAACTATTATGCCCCCCGGAAGTTGGAATGAACTTACTCTGGTTAGTGAAACTTGTATGTCTACCAATTTTGTTTTACTTTTTTATACTTTATGGCCCCACTTCACATACTGAGTAACTGGAAGATCACTCTGACTTTGCCCATTCATTCTGTACCAAGTAAAAGCTGACTGTGGATCTGCTGCCATACAGACACCCTTCCAGTGTTTTATTTATTTAGTTTTTGTGAAATTTGGCCTCCATTCCCTTGAGTATGGTCATAAAATCTGAAGGGATGGGTATATAGTAGGGCATATGAAGAGTTTTGTAAGAGCCACTGCATTTGTACCTCTACCCACTCTGAAAGCAGACACCTCTCTCACTCTTTTCCATTCAGTTTTGTAGGTGGAGCACACGTCTCAGAAGCCATATCTCAACTCTTGCTCCTGGGAGAGATGAGCAGGCTCTGCTTCATCACTCCTCTTCCTCCTTTAGCACGAAGGTCAATAATCAAATCTGTGTCATCTGGTTATAGTCAGGGCTTCATCTCTCTAACCCCACAACCAGATGTATCTGTTTATTCTTGCTTAACAGAGTTGTCTGCACCCACAGGCCACCATAGAGATTGCCTGTTCTCCATGTTATTCCCTCTATAGTAGGATCAGAACATTGTCTTTGTCTATTCCGATCAGCCTTTCAGTATGGCTTAAAAGTGAAGATCCTGGCTGTCACAAAACCCCTCATTTTCTGCATAGTAGTACTTCACTTTTAACATGCGACTTTTGTCAATGAGTGAGAAGTTTCTAGAAAGTATCTATATGTCAGTCTCCTCACTTTTGAAGAGGAAATACCTATCACCCAATTCAATCCAAGGCGGTTTTATTTTCTTCTATGTAATACATAACGACCAAAGCAGAAAAGAGATAAAACCACTCAAAGTGAGGAAAATCATTGGGTCTTCTTAAAACTTGGCA